>NW_027517798.1:300000-467658 GCF_048772815.1 Callospermophilus lateralis
TGATCAAGTTAAACTTAGTACCTAAAGAAGAAAATGAATTATTGCAGCATAGTTCTTCATATATGTTGAAGAATGATTATGAGACCCTAAATTTATCAGCATTTTGGATTAAGATAGAGGAAGCTTTTTTTGCTAAGTAGAAAGAGGATACTGCTATTACTACCATTCACAACAGCTAGTTTGTGTGAGGTAGGCTTTTCCATCTTAACCCAGTTAAAATCAAAGGGAGGATACAGACTGAATGGCACAGCAGGTATGTGGGTAGTATCATCTTCCTGTGCTCCAGACTGGAAAGAGCTGTTGAACAGAAAGCACATTTCTCACATTAAACCAAATCTTCCCTAGCTTTTGCTTTTGTATTATTTTTAATGTTATTTTGTAATATTTTCCACTGTATTTAAATGTTAGTGGAACACAGTATGTGATAACTTCATTATGCTTCCTATTATGCTTTAATAATAATAAAATCAATGATTTTATGTTTATGGAACTAGAAAAATACAAACAATAAGAAATTCTAGAGAGGATGTGGAAAAAATGGAATACTTTTTCACAATTGTAGGAATTGTAAATTAGTATAACCAGTATGAAAATCAGTATGGAGGATCCTCAAAAGACTAGGCATGGAACCACCATATGACCCAGCTATATCACTCCTCAGTATTTATCCTAAAGAATTGTAAGTCATCATACTGCAGTGATACATGCATAGCATGTTTATAGTATAGCCAAATTATGCAACCAGCCTACCTGTACTTCAACAGATGAATGGATAAAAAATGTGGTATATATACTCAATGTAGTTTTATTCACCCATAAAGAAAAATGAAATTATGTCCTTTGAAGGAAAATGGATGGAACCGTTATGTTAAATGAAATAAACCAATCTCAGAAGGTCAAGGGTCATTCATGTTTTCTCTCATATGTGGAAGCTAGAGAGAAAAAATGGAAAAAGAAGTTTGGAGGCTGGGATTTTATGAAAATTAAAAGGGAATCAGTAGCATAAAGGGATCCAGCAGGTGGGAGAAAGGGAGGAAGGGGGGAAAGGTTGGGGAGTAGGGATATTGACCAAATTATATTGTTATGTTTTGTACATGTATGGATATAAGACAACAAATCCCATAATTTTGTACAGTTATAATGTACCAATAAAAATGTTGAAAATTAAAAAAATAAATTAATTTAAAAATTAAAAAAAAAAAACTTCGTGACCTACTGTAGACCTACAATTTCTTCAGATAAAAGAGACTGAGGGGTAATCATTAACTAATCAAGCAGCATGTCAATTCAATACATTTCTATACACATCTCTCTTTTCTCATAAAGCTGCTCTGTCTTGTGTTAATCTTTCCCTTCTCCTGATCTTGGAGCTGAAGATGCTGAGGCTTCGGTTTCTACAGAGAACTGTTGTAGTACAATTAATTACACACTCATATTGACATTGCTTGTGACTCTTTCTACCTATGGGAAAGGTTTTGCTATAAAATTTCCTCATTCTGATTTTACTTTATGAAATACCATTTGATCTATGGGCAGCTAGTGCTTGTGTAATAAGAAAGATCGTTATTAAAAAGTCTGGGGGTAGGGCAGAAAAGGGAAGTCAAATAAAATGACAATTACTATTTTTAAAAAATAAAGGAATTAACTTTGGATACTTGCTGAATATAATTATCTTAAATACTATCAAATTAATATTAAATATTTTTCTCTTGAGCTGTTTCAAAGTATATTATAATTGAGGTTTTATTGCAAAATGTATACAAAATAAAAGCCAACAGTGAGTTCTGTCTCATAGAGAGCATAAAAGGGGAGCAAAAAAAGAAAATGAATTTTATCACTGCGTTGTGCCCTAGAGGCTGTAGGAAGGCTTTGGCAGAGGTGGGAGTGACTATAGGACACGTCTTCATTCCTAGCAGTTCAGGATTCAAATGTGATATTCAGTTTTGAAACACTGTGCTGATATCTCCCTGGTGTACTGACTAAAGCAACTTGTGTTCTAGCAAAAGCACTGTAATCTTTCAAACTGGAGCTCTGGCTCTTCTTCAGTACATGGTACTTGCTTCTTCTTGATGCTCATTAATAAAACAAAAGCATTGGACTGAAGCAGAGGAAATCCACAACAACCCCCACCCCAGCCACCAGCTAGCAGACCTCCTAACTGGTTTTTAAGCTGCTCACACCTGTCACCCAAGAATAGCACATCCAATCCGTAGCAGCAGCAACAGCAAAGAACTAGTATCCCAGAATCTTCCCATTAGAACAAGAGTTCCTGGCTGCAGCCCAGACAGGCTGACATGGGGAAGTCACAAAGCTCTGGTTGTTAAGGGGGGGGGATGTGTGCTTCTTGATCTTAAATAGGCCAAAGTTCCCAGCTGGCACATAGGGAGAGGCTGGCACAGGTCCCACAGGAAGCCAGAGCTGGAAGGGACTGTCCTGTCAGTGACAGAAGAGTTCTATTCTGGACCGGAAATCATCAGGAGTGAGGGTGGTCAGGGCACTGCCTCTGCCAAGGCCCCTGACATCCAGGCCTCTCATTCTCAAGGATCTGCACCAGGCCATGAGACCTGGAGGGCCTGATGCTAAGTAGCTGGACCAGAGCTGATTGAGAGCAAGCCTTGAATTGAGAGTCTGGGAGACTGCAGTGGTTGTGAAGGCTTTGGGGAAATGAATGTTGGCAGGGCAGCTTGGGGTTAGCATGGGCTGATGCTTGGTTCTTGGTCCTAGTGAGGCTGTGGGCCTGGGCTGCCCCAAGTGGTCAGCCAGTGCCATATGGGGGAGACAGCTTGTTCCTCACTTTGGAGGATCATTGCAGTAGAGCAAAGGAGGGGTTTAGAGGATCTTAGTGAAGCCCTGTGGATGGTGGCAGCTGTATCCTACAGGCACTGCCTCCCTTAGTCACACTTCTGCTGGAGGCGATTGAGCCCTGTGGCAAGCTGGAGCCAGAATTATATTGTAAAGCTATAACTGGGGCAGGGACTGGCTCAGGAGTAGGGTGTTCACCTGGCATGGGCGAGGCCCTGGGTTCTATCCCTAGTTCCTCTCCCTGCAAAAAGCTGGAATCATCCTGGGCAGGAAGACTGTGGCTTGCATTTTCTTTCCCAAGGCAAGAGGTCAGATGCAGGCCCAGGTCACTCCTTGCATCTCCCTGGCCTTGCTCTTGTCTTCCATCTCCCCCTCCTGCAAGCCTCCTTTTCTCCCCACCAGATCTGCAGGGCTCCCTCGTCTCCTCCCACTTGGAGGAGTCATCTGCAGCTTTGGGTGGTGAGTGACCATTCTTTCCTTCTCTGCTCCTGGAAGGGCCCAGCCCAAGGACCTCTTTTCCACAGCTGGGCACTTTGCCCACATTGGACCCTTTCTCATTCTCCCTGTCACAGTCCACCCGGCCTCCTGACTACTCCCAAGTCAGTTGTGACTGCATCTGCAGCATAGTGGGGGTGGGGGCTCATGCCTGCCCCTTAGAGTGGCATCTGAGCTCCCTGAACTGTGCTTAGTACTAGAACATTCCCAGAACATGCAGGTGCTCTGAGCATGGTGGTGCCTAAATTAATTCCCCAAAGTGGAGGCAGGAGGACTGAGGCTTTGCCCTGACAATTTGGCCTTGGGGCCAAGCCCAGACCCCACAGGCTGTCCTTAGTAATGGACAAGCAGAGGGAAGCAGTGCCCAGACAGTGTCAGGTGGGGGTGGAAGACAAAGCATGGAGCCCCCAAGGGCACTCAGGCTTTCTGACATATCCTTGATAAAGGAAGCAGGTGGTTTGAGCGCATCTCTCCATGAACCTCAGTGGTCTCACCTCCTCCCCCAGCCCAGGTACCCCAGGAAAATCAGCTGCAGCCTGCAGTCAGAGGTCTCCCCTTTCTCTCCAGAGCTTCTAGGGATTAGCAGATCTCTCTGTTGACTTGCTAGACAGCCATTAATGCCCAGTTGGGAGTGTGCACCCCAGCAGGGAGGCTGGTGACTAGTGAGCCCCTCATATTTCCCTGTGTCCCTGAAGTGTGTGTGGGCAGGCAGCCCACAGTTGAAGTGCATGGCTGTTTCTACCTGGGGCCTTGCAGATGCAGGGTGACAGAGCTTGTTCCCCACCCTCCTGGGGGAGTCTGTGTGGCCTTCTAGGCGGAACCCTGGCCCCTCCACACAGGTGTGCTGGTGCTGCTGTCACTGGACTACCTGACCTCGCTCTTCTACTGTATCCCCAAGGCTGTGCTGGCCACCATTATCATCATGGCTGTGAACCCACTGTATGACACCAAGATCTTTGGGACACTCTGGTATGTTAAGAGTATGTATATGGATCAGGCAACAGTGCCCACACCTGTCACCTGGGAGGCTCAGACAGGAGGATGGCTAGTAGAAGAGCAGCTGGGCAACTTTAGCAGGATCCTCTGTTAAAATACAAAGGGCTGGGGTGTGGCTTATTGTGAGAGCCCTTGCCTAGCCTGTATGAGGCCATGCAGTGCAGTCTCCAGTGCTAAAAAATATGTATATTTTTTTACAAAAGGAGAGAACACTGTACCACTGTGTCTGCAAACACTGAGGGCATGCTTAACCACATTCATCCTCACAAATTTGTTCTATTTTGCTTACTGAAGTGTAAGAACTTATTCAGTTTGTGTGGCTTCCTTACCATGACCCCAGTGAGTCACCAAATGAAAGGAGTGGTTATTTTATCCATGGGCTTCCATGCACATTTCATATTTTGAGTAGCTTTGGAATACATTGTCATGCCTGTATGCAATATAAGGCTCTCTTGAGGGAAACTGAGGCTTGTGGGGGTGAAACATTTCTGAGTCACATATGTTGGGCTACACTTTGACCTCAGAATACCTCCTCAGCAAAGGAAACCTATGAGTCTGGGGGTTTGTGGTACCCACACACCTCTATCCTGAGCCTTTTGATAGCTCCAATGCTCTCCTCCCTCTGAGGTCCCTTGAGGGAAGGCCCAGGCATGTCCTGCCTGAACCTCAGGCACAAGAAGGTCTTCATCTCTCCAAGGCAAATGTACCAGGTGTGGCCTGTGGCTGCTGCCCCTGAGGCTCCAGAAAAGGGAGCCCTTGGGGCTGCTTTGGATCCATGACCACCACTGCTTCACGTGTGAGGACCAGAAGGCTGTCCTGCTGACTGCAGGGTGCATTGGGCTCAGGTGGTAGTGGGAAGCTAGGGAGGAGAGGCGCCTCTCAGCAGACTTTTCTCCCAGGGCTGGACCTGCTACCTCTCTGCATTAGGTTCCTGCTGTGTTTCTGGTAGGACCAGTACAGCAGGCTGGATGGGATTCTGGTGTCCTTGCTCATCCTCCTGCACTCCATAGCCAGGCCCAAGGCCCAGGTGTAGATCAGGGTTGGGCACTCAATGGTGGGACTCCTTGGCCTTGCTGTCCTGGTGTTTGAGTTCATGGGTGATTTCAGTCTCTGCTGAATATGATGTCCTTTGGTCATGCACTATAGCAGTCTCCACAGTGCCTGGCCTCCTGCCAGTGCCCCCTTCTGTTCCTCCAGCACCCTGGGCTCAACATGGGCTTCCTGCTTGGGACAGGCAAGGCCTGACAGAGGCTGTGTCCAACCTGCCTCCAGGACTCAATCTTTTCCCTCTGCCTTCCAAGGTGTCAGAGGAGCTGGTCCTTTTCTTGCAGCCAATCAGTGGCCTGCACTTCTCTGACATTGAGGCCCTGTGGGAGATGATACTGAACCAGGTCTTGGAAGGTATGTGGCTGGGCTGAGGTCACTGTGAGTTCCCACTGCCCTCTGTTCCACTGCTCTCTGTTCTCCTGCCCTGGCTTTCAGGACCCAAGGACCAGCCCCAGCCATGAGGGAGACACTTACTACTTGCACAATCATGAGGTTGACATACAGATCTGCAGTGGGCACTGGACCCCAGAACACCCTGCTGTCTGCTTCAGCAAGGACCACAGTGCCCCAAGTGTGGCTCCCCCTGTCATATGGGTCCTGCCACCCTGACATTCTCACTAGGTGTGACAGAGTGGACTGTCCCCCAGGATCCCCATAGCTCTGAGCAGTCCTGGAGTGCACACATCTACAGCATCGACTACACCATGGTGCTAGGGCTCGGTGAACTCCTGGAGGACTTCCACAGGAAGGGTGCTGCTCTGGTCTTTGTGGGTCTACAGGTAGGCATGGCCTGACCCCTTTCCTCTGACCTGGTTCCTGACAGCCTAAACTTCACCTCTGCCTGTCCTCCAGGGGCCACTCCCCTGCTATCAGTACCAATCCATATCTGCAGCCAGACTATATTTAGCACTGAGGACATCTGGCTTCAGAGCCATGTTCATGGCTCATGGTTGTCACATTCTTGGTGGTTTATGCACAACACTCCTCCTGGTGGTCTTTAGAGACCATTCATATAGAGATCTCTCCCCTGGCAGCAGATGGAAGGAGGCAGGCTGCCCTCCTTCCACCTATCTGTGTCCCGGCTGCCTACCCTGCGTTTTGGGCAGGTGGGCTTGTGCCCTGGACTGGAGCACATCTGTTCAGGGGTGCTCTACTGGCTGCTGACCTAAAGGGGTTTCAGTACTTCTATATCCTCGAGGAGGCAGGTGGGTGCAGAGGACATTCCCCAGTGAGCTGGACAGTCCATCATGTCCACACTCTTAGGGATCAAGACGGGACAGGACATGATCGGAACAGCCAGAAACTCTGGGAAAGGGGAGGGCCCTAGGGGCATGGGTGGAACCTTGTATCTTCTTTCTCTGCAGATGTTTTAAATACTTGTGTGTGTTTGTGGTAGTCTTTATTTTATTTTATTTTATTTTAACTGGTAGAGGTTTATTTTTTTTTTCCTTTACAGATTCATTGAGATATAATTTACATGCCATAAATTCATTCTTTTATAGTATACGATTCAGTGTGTGGTAGTCTTTAAATACAAAGAAATATCTTAAATGTGTCTCCTTGATTGTGCATCTACCAATCAAGATAACATATCACTCATTCTAGAAAGTCTTCTCAGGCCTTCACCCTTAGAAAGAACCACTGTTATAGCCTGCATAGTGGCACACAGCTATTATCCCAGCAACTCAGAAGGCTAACACAGGAAGAGTGCAAGGTCAAGGCCAGGCTCAGCAACATATAGATCCTGTCTCAAAGTAAAATGTGAAAAAGGGCTGGGAACATGGCTCAGGGATAGAGCACTTGACTAGTGTGCTTAACACCCTAGATTCCAGCACTGTAAAAAAGAAAAATAAAGATTGTTTTTTTGTCTGACTTTCTGGGCTAATGCATTCTCTGTGAGATTCCTCTGGTTTGTAACTAGAAACCATTCAAATGCAGAGAACCAAAGGGTAAGAGAACCTGGCACAACTGCAGGAAGCCAGCAGTACCCAGCAGAGAGATGGACTACACAGGAGGATGACCTGCTCAGAGACTCAGGCAGAGCCCAACAGAGCTGGTGATGCTAACCCAGATGGCCGACCCCTTCCTGGCACTAGGCCCTAAAGGCCAGCCTTTAATTTCATTGAACAACCTGAGGCACCCTTACTTCTTCTTTTTTCATATTTATTTTTTTCTTTTTACTTATACGTGACAGTAGAGTTTATTTGACATATTTATACAAATGACATATGTCTTACACTAATTAAGATCTGAGTCTTGAATTTGTACTTTATATGGAGATTTATTGTGGTGTATTTATATATGTGTATAGAAAAATAATGTCAGATTCATTTCACTCTCTTTCCTATTCCTGTCCCAATTATGTTCCCTTCATTCTCTGTGGTTGCTGTTTATTTTTTAATGGCTGAATATGTTTATTTTGAGTAAACTGTATGATGCTACATATTTGTACCCCTGAGAGGAAAATGTATATTGTAACAGCTAGCAAAATGAAGAAATCTTGATTTTTATAATATTAAGTAGCATACTTAATATCTGTAGATTATTGAATAGTACAATCATATTACCATATGTATCATCAAATTTTATACTTAATAGTATATTTCAAGTGCTCAGAATACCTGAAGGACCTGCCTACTTCTAATTTGAAGAGTCCATATTCTTGCATGGTATTTTGGGTTATACCCAGCTGTCCCTGAATGTGATATAAAGTAGAATTTTTGATTCAATTGCAAATAACAAATGTATCAAAAAAAGAGATTCTAAAGTTGTACATTCTTATGATAATCCATTCTCAATGAATACTATCATGGGTCTCTTGCATCTTTAGAATAATTATTGCCTAGCATTCAAAAAATATGGTGAAGACAAGACTAGAACAATGTCAAAATTTTCACAAATTTCTCCATTTTACCCACTCTACTCAAGCCTTTCCTTGCCCTGGATATTAAATCCAGAACCCCTCACATGCTAGTCAATTATTCTATCACTGAGAAACATTCCTAGTACTTGGAAGACGTACTTCTACTTGTGGCCACAGCTCCTGTTTGGCAGGTATTCCTCCATTGCTACAGATCTTGCTCATTTCTGGGTCACCTTCCTTCTTGTCTCTGTAGGGGAAAACAGACATGGCTTCGCATTTTTGGCCTGTTCATTAGTATTTTGCCATTCTCCATTGTTGCCCTTAACCTTTGGCAAACTCTTTAATTATACTTCTGTGAGGATTTTCACTTCTGTGAAACCGTAAATTTTTTTCAGCCCATTCTGGTGTTCCCTCTCTCTTTTTCCTAGAATAAGCTGAAAACTAGGGACATTAATTCTCCTTTAAAGGTCTGGTAAACTCAATTGAGAATACAATAAGATCTGGTCTTTACTTTATTGGAAAGCTTGTTATTACAGCTTCAATATCATTAGTTTTTAAAGGTCTGTATAGGTTTGCCATATGTTCTTGGTTCAACTGTAGTAGGTTTTATATGTCTAAAAATTTGACCATTTTTTTCTATATTTTTAATTTATTAGAATATAAGTTTTCAAAAAAAGTCCATAATGATCCTTTAGATTTCAGAGATGTTTGTTATCTCCTTTTTCATCTCCAATTTTATTAATCTGAGTCATCTCTTTCTTTTGGTTAGTTAGAATGAGGGTTTATCAGTCTTGTTTAACATTTTGAAGAGCCAACTCTTTGTTTCCTTAATCCTTTGTATTTTTTATTTTCTATTTCATCGTTAATTATTTACTTCCTTCTACTGATTTAGAAATCATTTTGTTCCTTTTTTATAGGGCCTTGAAATGCATTATTAGGTTGTTATTAGAATCTTTCTGAATTTATTTTTTTTATTTGTTCTAACTAGGTATACCTGACAGCAGAATACATTTCAATTCATTGTACACAAATGGAGCACAAGTTTTCATTTCTCTGGTTGTATACGATGTAGAGTTTCACCATATGTGCAGTCATGTATGTACCTAGGATAATGATATTCATCTCATTCCACCATCTTTTCTGTTCCCATGCTCTCCCTCATCCCTCCCTTCCCTTTACTCAAAGTTCCTCCATTCTCTTCACACCACCCCCATTATGGACCAGCATCCACTTATCAGGAACAACATTCAGCCTTTGATTTTTTTGGGATTGGCTTACTTTGCTTAGCATGATATTCTCCAACTCCATCCATTTACTGGCAAATGCCATGGTCTTATTCTCTTTTAATGCTGAGTAATATTCCATTTTATGTATATTTTACAGTTTCTGTATCCATTCATCTGTTGAAGGGCATCTAGGTTGGTTCCACAGTTTAGCTATTGTGAATTGAGCTGCTGTGAACATTGACCATGCCTGTGTCACTATAATATGCTGATTTTAAAACTTTTGGGTGTAGACTATTGAGAGCCACAGAAGGAGTGGTTGAGAGGTGATGCCAGCGAGCCATTAAGATGATGATAATTAAGTTAAGCTGTGTATAATTGCTGTGACTGGATGATGCTGGATTGGGGCAGACTGTGTATTCAGTTGTATATGGACCCCTGCTGTCAGGCAATAGGGCAGCTCCTGCTGCCTTGGGCGCCCACTATTTTTGAGTTCTTGGGCAGTTTCCCATTGAGTTCCTGTTGAGTTCTCACGGGGTTCCCAAGGAGTTCGCGGAGCCTGGTGGAGAGCTGAGAGCAGGGAGTGTGCTTGGAGTGCTGGTGGAGTTCAGGCAATAAAGGAGTTCCTGTTTGAATGTACAAGTGCCTCATGGCGGCTCGGTTATTTTGTATCCAGCCAGACTGCGACAATAGACCAAGAAGTGGGATAACTGGGTCAAATGATGGTTCGATTCCAAGTTTCTGAGGAATCTCCATAGTGGTTGCACCAATTTGCAGTCCTACCAGCAATGTATGAGTATAACTTTTTCACCACATTCTCACCAACACTTATTATTGCTTGTATTCTTGCTAATTGCCATTTGAATTGGAGTGAGATGAGATCTTAGAGTAGTTTTGGTTTGCATTTCTCAAACCGCTAGAGATGTTGAACACTTGTTCATATATTTGTTAGCCAATTGATGAGGCAGAGAAAAGACTGTGAGATGACCCCAGAAGAAGAGGGAGCCCATGGGGAGCCCCAGGTATAACTCTGATATTCTTTAGGACAACTGGAAAAACCTTCTGCCTGTCCCCTGGGCATAGAGCTTTTTAAGAGAGTGGTTGGCAAGAGCCCACCAAAATGACAGATCAGGTGACAGAGGAAGAAAGAGGGTTTCACAGCTTGGTGGGAAAGGCATGCTCTATCCAGAACCTGCCTGGACCTACAATGAGCTCTGGCCAGGTAGGAGACTCAGTGACATCAGATCTTGATGCAGCATCCATGCTCTGGCTGGGGAGGACACCAAGGTGAACCAAAAGACTTCAACTCTGTTTAAAAGTGATTCTGTTTTTTTTTGTTTTTTTTTTTAATTGAAGCAATAGCTTGGGCGTTTTTGTAAAAGTCATAAATGCCTATTGTAAAAAATGCAGAAAACCACTTCCCTAGCCTCTTTCCACTCTGATGATCACCCAGAACTTCCTATCCCTGGGATTCATGCATCTGTCAGCATGTGGGCACACTGCTGGCTCCATGTGCTCCATTCATGGTGCTCTGTGACCTACATTCTCATACATCATTTGCTATGAATTACTGTGATAATGAATAGTGTCAGGATAAATGGTTTTTAATGTCTGCATCTATATCATAATATTCATAGTGAGCTCTCTGTTCAACTGGAATATGGATTGTTTTACCCTAAAATTCATTTGTTTTGTTTTATTTTAGGGGGATTTTTTTTTTTTTTGGTGGTACCAGGGTTTGAACCCAGAGGCACTGAGCCACACCCCAGTCCTTTTATTGATTTTTTTGAAATTTTGAGGCAGGGTCAGCCTAAGTTGCTGAGACTTGGATCCTATTGTGAATCGAGCTGCTATGAACATTGATGTGGCTGTGTCACCATAGTATGCTGATTTTAAGTCTTTTGTGTCTGTGTAGCCAAGGAGTGGGATAACTGAGGTCAAATGTTCGATTCCAAGTTTCTGATGAATCTCCATACTGCTTTCTCCCAAGCTGCTGGGATGCCAGACTCAGTGTGAATTTTACAGGGCCAGAGTATCTCAGTTTGGACCAGTTGCTCCTGAGGGACATTGGTGGCTGCATATATATTATAATATCCATAGTGAGCTCTCTGTTCAACTGGAACATGGATTATGGACAGATTGTTTTACCCTAAAATTCACTTGTTTTGTTTTATTTTAGGAGGGACAGCACAGTGGTGGAGTATTCAAATCCAGGTGCTGTTCCAAGCAGGTGCGTGTGCATGCCTGCACTCTTGCCTTGGGCTGCAAGAGAGTGAGCCTCTGGACAAAGGGGGAATGGGGCCCACCAGGGCTATGCCCGAGACCAGGGTCCCCAGCTTTTCCCCGGACTGGGTGAACTTATCTCTCCAATCCTTACCTTCCACACCTAGGTGATCTTTCCAAGGGCTACTGCCAAGGTTGGAGCAGGTGTGCATTGTGACAGAGCTGGTAACCTGACCTCCTTCCCCCCATCTTGCCTGGTTTTCCTCTCTCTCTGCACCTCAATAATCACATGTCCATACCTGTTACCTCCATATCCTGGGGCTTCACATCCATGGATTCAACTTGACTCCATTCTTCTCTAAAAGAAAGTCCGAGCTGGCTCAGTGGTCCACACCTGTAATCCCAGTGACTCTCAGGGCTGAGGCAGGAGGATCACAAAAGTCTCCCAATTCCAGGACAGCCTGGGCAGCTTAGCAAGACCTTCTCAATACAAAAATAAATAAGTAAAAAGAACAGGAGATGTAGTTCAATGTTAAAGCACCCTGGGAGGTGATTCCCAGTGCCAAATGGAAAAGAAAATTAAATAACAACAACAAAAATAAAATAAAGGACACCAGGAGTGGAACCACAGAGCTGATTGGAATGAGGAATGTACCTTTTAGTTTTTTGTTTTTTTTAAGGGAACCTAGGTTAATCTTATGCCTTTATTTATTTATTTATTTTTAAAGAGGGAGAGAGAGAATTTTAATATTTATTTTTTAGTTATCGGCGGACACAACATCTTTGTTTGTATGTGGTGCTGAGGATCGAACCCAGGCCGCACGCATGCCAGGCGAGCGCGCTACCGCTTGAGCCACATCCCCAGCCCCAGGAATGTACCTTTTTGAATCATGATTTTTGTAGAAAAATCATCGTTATAAAATATGTCTTATGTGGCTCTGCCCTTTGTAAACTCAGCCAATTCTGCTTCCCTGTTTTAAAAGAATATTAACCCTCTGCATGGATGAAGTTTATCCCATCATGTGAATTTGTGCAGTGCCAGGCAGATGGGTTTTCCAGAAGACTCCTGGCAAAGGCTCATGGAGCTACTGCTTGCCATGATGAATCTGGCCCCATCTGCAGGTGAGTGGGGTTCCTAACTCCATGTGGCTATGAATATGGCCTTACTTGAAAATGGAGTCTTTGCAGATGCAATTAGTTTTTTTTTAATTTTGTTTTAATTGTAGTTGGAGATAATACCTTTATTTTATTTTTATGTGAAGCTGAGGATAGAACCCAATGCCCTTCCCATAATAAGCGAGTGCTCTACTGCTGATCCACAACCCCAACCCCAGATGTAATTAATTTAATTCTGATTATATTGCAGTGATCCAGGATAGGCCCTAAGTTTAATATGAGCAGTGTCCTTGTAAGAAGAGACAGAAGCCCAGACATACAGGAAGACACCCACTGTTGATGCAGACAGATCAGGGTGTAAAATATAAGCCCAGCACACTCAGGATACAGCTCAGACATCCAGGGCTCTGCCCTGCTTTAAGGTCATTGACCACTGTGGGGAGGGCAGGAGGTGTGGAGTAGAGTCTGGCTGCTGGAGCCGAGAAGGAGACAGGAGCCAGGAGGGTCATGGGTCATATCAGGGGCACACACACCTTATGTGCATGCAGGCATGTATAATTATTTTTTAAATAATAATAATTATTATTCTTTTTTGGTACCAGGAATTGAACCCAGGGATGCTCTACTACTGAGCCACATCCCCAACCCCTAGTCCTTTTTACTTTTTATTTTCAGAAGGGATCTTACTAAGTTGCTTAGGACCTTGCTAAATTGCTGAGGCTGGCTTTGAACTTGTGATCCTCCTGCCTCAGCCTCCCCAGCTGCTGGGATTACAGGAGTGCACCACTGTGCCTGGCTTCTTTTTCAATAGATGGTCTCTATATTGCCCCAGCTGGCCTTTAACTCCTAGCCTCAAACTGTCCCCTGGCCTCAGCCTCCTGTGCCTGACTCAATAGCTGTAGAATTTTGATGGAAGTGAAATCACATTTTATAAAATTGTCTCCCCCCTTTTCTGTGGGCAGGGGATGGAACCAGGGCCTCCTGTGTGCCAGGCAAGTGCTTTACCATTAGCTCATCTAGCCTCCTTAGTAGCTGGGATTATCAGCATGCACCATTGTGCATGGCTTAAAATTAATCCTTTTAAGTGACAGTTCAGGTACCTTCAGCTCACAATGTTGCCCAGCCACCCACTCTGTCTAGTTCTGAGCCATTTTCATTACACCAAAATAGAGCTCTATCACCATTATACAGCTTCCTCAGATTCCGGCCTCTCCCAGGCACCCACAGTTCTAGCAAATGCACAGCCCAGATATATCAGCTCAGCTGCACCCCCCTTCTACCCTGTTTTCTACATTCAGGCAGCAGTGAGGGTAAATTAGTGCGTTTCAAAGTTTTCAACAAATGACCCTGAAGGGGAAATGCTTTTTGAATACTAGATGAATCAAATCTGGTTATGCTGTCGACAGCCCAGCTGGGTCAGGGCAGTGGGACAGGTGGCCAAGACCCCAGGGCAGACACCCAAAGTTGGACATTGAGACAGGTTTCCTAAGAAGTGCTACAGAAGGTCCCATGGAGAACAGGGGAGGGGTGGGACTTTGTGCTTCTCCAGGGAATAGTGTTCCATCCCCACAGTGCCTTTCCCTCTCCAGTGTGCTCTGATCTGCACTAGTTTCCCCAGGGAGGGGCTGTGGGGGTTACCAGCAGATCAGCTTAGCTAGCTTTGTCTCACCCAAAGTACCCAGAGAACTTGGTGAGCACACACAAAAGAACTTGGTGAGCACACACAAAAGTAGCTTTCTACAGATAACACTAACTTGCCCTGATTCCCAGCAAGTGTGAGAGAACGCCAGTGTTCATGGGACAATGTGTACTGTGGACATTCTGGCCCAGCTATGCTCTCTAATTAGTGCCTTGACATGGCTAGATTCTTGTGAACAGAGAGGGAGACTAAAGGGACATGGTGTTTCATTGTCCTCTTTTTCCAGGGATGACAGGTCAAAGAAATCTAGCCTTGCTAAGGAGGGATGCCTTCCAGGAACTCCAAAGAGGGAGTACACCTCCCTGTTGTTTCAAGGATGCCACAGAATTGGAGGGGGTAGCAGGGATGAGCCAAGTCAAAATGCTACAGAAGTCACTATCCTTACAAAGCCCCACCATTTTTCTTAAATAAATGCTCCCAGATTGCTATCTCCGCTGGTTAATTTCCAGAATTCTTATAAAACTTTCACTATTATTCTATGTGGCCCTGAAGGACTGTAGAGATAAGAGCAAGCTAAGATTTTAAGACGGAGAGTTGAAGGGAAACATTTAGCATAGAGAGGGAATCAGGAAGAAGGAGCATGGGAAGGAGTGGGAAGATACTAGAGATGAAGTTGGCCAAATTATGTTTCCTTGTAGGTACAAATACACCCCTATAATACTCATCATCCTGTAAAATTAACACACACCATTAAAATGTAGTTTTTTTTTTTTTTTCCTAATTTCCAGAATTCTTAAAAAGCTGATTGGGCCTTTTTTTTTTTTTGCAAGTTTTCTCACTGGTTTTGTTGAGGTGAGAATTCTCAGCAGCCCCCACTTGAATTTCTCTGATGTCTCTGAAGTTCACATTTAAGAAATAAATGAATTAGCATCATAAGTTCCCTGTGAAGGAGGACAGTGACCCACTAGCTGGCCATGCAATTCTGTTAGGGGATGGCAACCAACACCAAAAGAATATGACTCATCCTGGGCCCAGGGGCACACCTATAATCCCAGCCACTCTGGAGGCTGAGATGGGAGGATCCTAAGGCTCTCCTGGCCCTCGGTGGGTGTGAGGAGGATTCAGGGACCCGGAGCCCGCGGAAATCAGGATCAGAGCCTCCTCCATTACCTGTCAGGCACAAAGCAAAGCGGCAGGGGATGCCTGGGGGAAGGAGCGGTGATCTGGGAGGGTGCCAGGTCCTCCGGGGGAATCACGTGGTGGGGAATTCAGGCCACATCCCTAGTACCCAGCAGTGGCTAGGAGGCTGGCTGAGAGGAGGCGCCTCGAGGCTCGAGGCTCGTGACCTGTGGATGAAAAGAGCGCGGGACCTCAGCTAGGCTCTTTGCCCTGTAGGTGCCAGCTGGTAGGTGGCGGGATTTCGCTGGGCAGGATTCAGACATGGGGGTCTGCGGGTCTGGTGGGTGCCAAGGGTCCCTGTGGCAAGGATTCACTCCTTGGATACCGGATTCCATTGCGTAGGGTGCGGGGAGGCGGAATATAGGTCTCCTGGGCGCCAGAGACCTCTAGAGAAGGTGATGCGGGATGCAGCTGCGGGTTATGAGTCTCGCTGGGCTGGGTGCTGTCCAATGGGCACTTAAGGTTCCACGGGTCGGGGTGCAAGGCCGGGTGGTGCAAGGCCCTGGGGCAGTGTTGCGTCCTTAAGCGCAGGCCGCCTCCTCCTCCTGGTTCAAAGTTTCCCTTTGGCAGGGATGCGGTTCAGCGCTGTCCGGACCCCAGCTCTCCGGCTGCAGGCGGTGGGGCTGCAGGCCTTTCCTGGGTACGGTGCGACATCCCTGGAGGACAGTCCACCTACCCGTGTCCCCCTCCAGCCCGGGGGTCGTGCAGGAGCCCCCAGACAGCACAGCTGTGGTGAAAAGGCTGCAGCTAGAGCGCTTAGCGCAGCGGGACGTGGGATCTGGGACCTGCGGCTCTACCTCTGTAACCGCTGTAGTAACTTTTAGGAGAAAAGCTCGCTTTCCAAGCAGCTTTGCAGGCTGCCTAGGGGTCATCTGTGTTAGGCCAAGGTTCTTCCATAGCTGAAGTTCCACCTGAGTTCCCTGCCCACCTCCCCCAAGTTCTCAGTGGTTGTCTGGAAAGCTGGCCTGGCCTGCAGTCTGAGCTGCAGTCTTAGCCTCCCTGGGTGATGGCCGAGACAGAAGGGGGCTTCTGGATGGAAGGGGATCCAGGGCAGAGTGGGACTTGGGATTGGGCAATGACCATGAGCAGCCACCAGAGTCAAACTGCTGCTGGATTTCCATTGGCCGGGGGAACTTTCTGGCTATAGCTATCTCACTTTCTCACAAAATGAAACTTAAATGGGACTGTGGTCACATGACAGGAGGCACAGTTTATAGCTGCTGCCTTGGGAACTCTTGCTTCTCTTTCAGACCTACAGGGGAACGGACACTGGGCTAGAGGATCCCCCAGCCAGAGACAGCACATCTCCTGCCAGGAGGCCTCCAAGTTCTGTAGTCAGTGTGAAGAGAGGCTGCCTCCTACAGCCTCAGGACCAGGCAAATCCCAAGAGGCACTGGGGTAAGTGGAGAGTATGGGCATCTGTGCCTTCCAGGCAGATGGGAGCAGGGCCAGCTTGCAGCCTCAGGGAGGCCTGGCCCCTCCCCACACAGAACTCTTCCCAGGGGGCACTTTCCTCAAGCAGTTTTGTGAGGTTCTTTACTGGAGTCACCTGTCCTGCTTCAAGTTTCCAGTCTCTTTTCTTTGAGGGAACTGGAGTTTAGTCCCCCTTGGGGATGAAAAGCCTCCGGCTGAGCTGAAGGGCCCTGGATATTCCAGAGGATATCTTGGGAGGTTTCTGAGGCTGCTGAAGGGGGAGGGCTCTGTGGGTTTGCAATACCCTGGGAGGGGTCCCCGCAGCCTGCCCAGGCTGTCGGTGGAGGGACAGAGGGCACCAGCTGTCAGATGGGTCTTTCTTGCTGAAGACAGGGATAGAGAAACTACCTCCCCTGCTCTTGTCCCACTGCCCCAGAGCCTAAGTGGCACAGCACTCCCAGAGGGCAGCACTGCCCTCCCCCAGCCCCAAGGACACCCAGAGCACCCTTTGAATCTGCAACCTGTGCATAGCAGGGAGGGCCTGGGAGAGGACCACACATGTGCTCTGGAGATGTGCCACACACACCTGTGCTTGAGTGGGGACAAAGTCCTTATTTCAACTTGCTGCTTGCCCACAGCTGACCCTTAGTCCGAGTGTGAGCAGGTGTCATGGGTATGAGTGGGTAGGGGTGGGTTCTCCCCCTGCTCTGCCTGGGCACACTCTCATTTTCAGGTGCTTTCTTTGGGCCACAGGAGGTGTGAGGAGGCAGCTGCTTTCTTTGGTTGATTTTTGCTTCCTTGGTGTTTTGTCTCTGGCTCTTTGGGGAAGGGCTTTGAATTACAGTGAGATTTGGAGTCCATCTTTTCTTCTGGAACCTAACTGGGCCTTGCACCTTGGGCCTAGGGCAGATGCACTTGGTGATCCTGAGTGGCTGTAGATTCCTTGCCTTGTGAAGATAGAGCTGTGGAATGGTGAAGCCTGCCAGGGTTCCCCACCCCTGGGTATCAGGAAGAACATCTGCCAGCTGGGGCCTTGGCGGGAGGGGAGGGTTTGCAGTCCCAGAGATTTTTAAAAAGCCAAGCTGCTAACTGTGATGTTCCCAGCACGGTGCTAAACATGACATTATTATAAATCCCTGTCCTACAGATGTTGAGAGTGAAGCACAGAGAGGTTAAGTAACTTGTCACAGCCACACAGCTAGTAACAGGAAGAGATAGGACTTCAACCCTCTGGAGCCCACATGCAGGTTGAACTGTGTTTGAGGTCTTGCTGGTCCTGGTTTGAGGGAGAAAAGGGGCGCTGGTCTGAGTGATAAACAGTGCCAGCCTGTCTTCATAGGCTTGCTGTGGGGTTGGCATTAAAATCAATGATGCGGCAAGAAAGGGGGGTCCCTGACCGTGGCCAGAAAAGGCACAGCACCCTGAGGGGCTTCATTTAGTCCCCATCCCTTTGGGAAATGGCAATCCACCTTCATCCTGCTGCAGAGCCTCCCTGAAAGGCCACTGCCCTCTGCCCCTTTTTATTTTTGGCAAGGGCCTGGGATGGGCCCAGAACCACTTGCCAGCAGAACCAGAACAAAGGGGGATCTTCCTGAGAACAGGGACATGGGGCCTTTTTATCAAATGCCCCTGATTCTTCTCATACTGGAGTCCTACTGTGGCAGGAATCAGAGAAGAAGCAGCAAAGGGCAAATCTCTAGCCATGTCCCTGAGCCTTCAAAGGGGAGAAGTTATATTCCTAGGGGTAGTTATTTACATTCCAAAAGGCAAAAGACAGGGGTCTATTCTATTAATCAGGTTTCCTGGAGATAACTGACTAGAAAGGGCAGGAACCCTCCCTTTTCTAGGCACTACTTCTCATCGCAGTGTTTTTATAGTTTATTTCATATCCAGGCCTGGGTTTGTCATCCATTACACTACCAGGGGCTGCCTTCCAGGGGGTGCCCATCCCTGCAGGTAGCGGGAGAGGGCAGAGTGGCCTGGCACCTCACCTCAGCCAGAGCCTGGCAGGGGTGCCAGCCCTGGCTTCCTCACACCTGGGGTTAGCTGTTTACAGGAATTGAAGCTGAAACAGGAACTGGGAACTTGGCTCTGCAGCAGAGGGAGGCCACTCCTCTCAGTCACTTGGAGGTTCTCCAGGTGGTTTCACCTGCTGGTAGGAATCCCAGGCCCCCGTGTGTTCTGCCAGGTACCCAGGCCTAGAGGTCCCTTGGATGAAGGCATGGGGGGAAACCTGGGGTCTCTGCCCAGGCAGGGGGTGGGGGTGGGGTGAGGGCTTTGAGAGGTGTGGGCCACCCTTTCCTGCCCAGGTACCCAGGGACCCAGTTGGAACTCCTTCCCCAATGCTGGGAGGTTTCTGGAGGAGGTGTGATGGTCCAGACAGCGTGTTTCTTTTTTATTCTGTGTTTTCCTGGAGGATGTATGTTTCCATGATGGAGGAAGTAAGTTCAGAGTCGCCAGAACATCAAGGCTCCTGGGAGGTGGGGAGTGTGCTGCTTGGAGCCAGGATGGTGAACACCACTTGGGAGGGAAGCAGCCTTAACTCTGAGGCCCAGGGTGGGTGCGGTTCAGTCCAGTCCCTTGCATGAGTGGGTAAGACCCCATCTAACAAGAATGAAGTCCAAATAGCAAGGTCCCTTCTGTTTGAGGCCTCCCAGGGGACTCCACTGGAGGCCCAGCCTGGGAGGGAGTGCATGTCCACCAGGTGGGGAAGAGGCCTGGGCTGTGGCATCTGGTGTCTGCCCCCTCTGCCCCCAGCACCTGCCACACAATGGGCTGGCAAAGCCTGCTGTGCTGTGCTCTGGTGTGTTTGCTTTTGAGTTGTAACAGAATTATCAAAACATACATTTGGCATTTGATCTCTTGAAGTGGAGCATTTCAGGGGCCTTTGGAGCTTGTCTGGTGTCAGTGAGCTGGTGTGAGCTTTCACACACTTTCTGGTCCTGGGGATTGAACCCAGGGGTGTTTAACCATTGATCCACATCCCCAGCCCTTTTTATTTTTTTATTTTGAGACGGGACCTCATTGCTGAGGCTGGCTTTGAACCTGTGATCCTCCTGCTTCAGACTCCTATGTTGCTAGGATTACAAGTTTTTGCCACTGTGTCCAGCTCTTCCTCACATTTCTAAGGAAATTGGTGTGCTGAGCAGATGGAATGCTCTGACCTGGCAGGGTCTGAAGCTGTGGGCAGCCTGGCCTGGCTATGCCCATTCACCTGCAGCTGCTGGGCTGCTTCCCTAGACAGATTCCTGCTCCTGGCCAGTCTGTCTAGAGAACATGTTCCTGAACTCCAGTACTGAATGCTTACCAGGGCAACCTCTGCTAGCCCCCAGCCTCTCTAGCTGCCTTGGCTGCAGTGTGCCTGAGGTTTCATCTCCTCTTCCACCCTCCCCACCCCAGTGCTGAGGGTGCTTCATTTTGTTCATAGTCCAGTGGGGTGAGCAGAAGTGGCACCTGTGGATCCAATTATAATCTCCATTAACAGGGAAGCCAGATGTCTTTTGGAAATCAGATGGACACTTGTATTTGTTCTTGTTGGACTGCCTGTTGAGATTTACACTCCCTGGGGCTGTTTGTGTTGCAGAACACAGGAAGCCAGGACCTGGCTTGAAAGTTTGGGTATGCCTAGGGTCTTGCTCCTTTCTGTGGTCCTGGAAGCCCAACCCTTTTGCACATGACAGCTATTTCCTCAGGCTGCAGGTGAAACTCATGTTGGTCAAGGTCCAACATCCAGCTCATCATCGTGCCCCCCCCCAGGAGAGGGTGGGTGTGTCCAACTCCTGTAGGAGCCCTGGAGCTCCTGAGTCTGTCCCTGGGGCCAGAGAAGATGCCAGGTTCTGACTGGATGAGGTTGCCCGTCCAGCTGGTATAATGGGAGAGAGGCCCGTCAGAATCCTGGGTTTATTGTTAAATGTCAGCTGTGAAAGGAAAGTGGTCTGGGAGTGGGGTATGTGGCAGAAAATTTTCCAACTTTTTGGTGATGTGTTGTGTGGGGCAGTTAGAAGTCTTGGTATAGGGTCTGAGTCCTGCATGTGGGTGGTGTTGAGTTTGAGTTCTCCACAGGGACTCGGCATAGGGTCTGAGTCCTGCACGAGGACTTGGTATAGGGTCTGAGACCTGCATTTGGGCCTCCTTTAGTGTGTGTAACTGAGGGTCTTCTTCCTCCAGCACTCTGGGCCTAAGGTCTTCATAGAATGTGTAGGGAGGAGATGCAGTGGTAAAAGAGCTGGGAGAGGAAAGAGAGCAGGGGTTAGGGGAGGGAACACCTGGAGCCCAGCAGACCTGGGCCTTGGGCCAGGTCTGGGCAGTCAGCTCAGAGAAGGTTCCAGGCACAGGTTTGAAATGGCACCATGTCATCAAGACCCAGGTTTGACAAGAGAGAGTCTTTGAAGGATCAAATTTGGGCTCAGGTATGCAATCTTGAGTGGCTGTGTGTGCACTCTGTTGGTGACATATCTGGCCAGGTGAGGTTCTCCACAGACAAGAGGGTAGATGGATGGGGTAGTGTTAGGCTAAGGGAGGTAGGCCTCCACTGGGAGGTACCTGGACTGAGGCTTCCTGCCCCTGAGGAAGGAGGAGTTTTCTTGTAGGAAGGAAAGGGCAGATTCTGTTTTAGAGCTGCAGAGTTTGGAGTATTGTGAACATTGGCCCTGCCCTGCCCCTTTCTTTTCTTTTCCTCTCCATTTCTCCTGCACCACCCCTTTCTCTTTCTTCCTTGGTAATAGAAATTGAACCCAGAGGTGTTCTATTACTGAGCCACATTCCCAGCCCTTTTTATTTTTATGTTGAGACAGGGCTTCACTAAGTTGCTGAGGCTGGCCTCATACTTGGAATCCTCCTGCCTCAGCCTCCCCAGTTGCTGGGTTACATGCACCTGCCAGCCCAGGCTCTTTCTGTCTGATTCACTCTTTGCAGCTGGCGCTGAATCCTTGGCCACATCCTGCCTGGCTGGTAGCAGAAACCACACCACGGCCTTTGGGGAGGATAGGGCTGATATTGCAGGGGTCATCCCAGTGTGGCCTGCCTTTTCCATGATTTGACCTGTCCTTCATCTGCCTGTGTAGATTCTGAGAACAGTAACTCCTTGGTGGCCCAATCCCTGAAGGAAGAGATGGAATGCAGGGAAGTGCTGAAGGAAGATGGGGACCTGTGCTTGTCCCCAGGCTCCAGTGATTGGCAGGAAAATGCAGCTGAGCCCAGTTCCGATGAAGGGTCCTGGACCATCCAAAGAGTGAGTGAGCCATGCTGCCTCCACCCATCCCTGCCCCTGCTCTGTTTCCCTGGTGGCTAAGCTGGGCTGTCTGAGCCACCCTCACTGCCTCCATGTGTCCCCTGCTGCCCGACTTTTTCCCTGCAAACTTACTGCACTGCAGTCCAGCTGGCCCTAGAAGTGCTACCACATGGGCAGTGGCCTGACTGCCCCAGTGTCTGGTCCATCTCCACAGGAGTCTACGGGCTTCAGGCCCTGGGTCTCCACCTTCCTTTCCCAGCCCTAGACCAAATATGTGGGTGTCTCAGGAGCTGTGGCTGGGCCAAGTGTGGGTCCCACTCTCCTCTGGGTCTACGTGTTGAGGTATGGGGCTGGGTGCACCTCTACTGTGCTGCAGGGTCCATGTGTGGGTGCTCCCTGGTTGGCAGGTGCTCTTCCTCAGAGTGAGGCCCCATTGGCCTCTGGGAGTTGTCAGGCACTGGGGAATTATTGTTTGGTAAAGGAACCCACTGGAGCCCCAGGAAGCTTCTGAGAGGGATCTCCCTGCAGGTGTTCAGGAGCACTAGGTATGCTCCCTGACTCAGCTCCAGCTCACAGACACCCAGAGTGTGGCACCTGCTCCCAGGCTTCCTCCTGGGCATGGAGGGGATTGGGGCTTTCTGTTCCTGGGCTGGGTCTGGTTTGTGAGGTTCCTTGCAGAGGGTGCTCTGTGGTTCGGAGTGTGGCAGTGACACACTGGGGTGCAATATATGTGATGCCTGCAGGGGAAGGTATATGTGTGTAGTGTCTGGTGTATGTAGTGTGTGTGAGGTGAGTGCTGATTTGTGCATGTGTGTCAGGGTGCAAGGCCTGTGTGTGAAGAAAGAGGTGTGTGTGTGTGGTGTATGGTTGTGTCCTTTCCCTGGAGTCACCTCTTCCTCAGCAGGGAAGGCCACCCAAACCTGGATCTTGAGGGATACTGAAGGCTTGGCTGAAACTTCTAGTGAGAGTCACCGCAGAGACACATAGGGCACGGCAATTAAAAATGTTGCATTGCCCAGCAGGACAAGGTTCTTTTTAAACATTCATAGAGTGAGTTGAAGAATCTTTGTGGAAGAAAAAAATGAGCAATAGCCAGGAAACCATAGCTGTGCTCAATGGTACATGCCTGTAATCTCAGTGACCAGGAGGCCCAGGCGGGAGGATCCAAAGTTCAAGGCCAGCCTCAGCAGCTTAGTAAGACCCTGTCGCAAAAAAAAAAAAAAAAAAAAAAAAAAGAAGAAGAAGAAGATGAAGAAGAAAGAAAGAAAGAAAGAAAGAAAGAAAGAAAGAAAGAAAGAAAGAAAACGATTGAGGACAAGAGCCCTGTGTCCAATCTCAACTTCATACCTTAAGAAACTAGGAAAAGGTGAGGAAACTAAACCCAAAGAATGAAAGAAATACTAAATATTAGAGCAGAGATTTTTTTAAAAAGGAGAGAATAGAAGAGCAACAGAGAAAAACCAATGAATCAAAAAGTTGAGTCTTTCAAAAGACCAACAAGATCCATAAACTTTTAGACTAATAAGAAAAGGAGATAATATGTAAAGAACTCATAAGGTCAAGGGTCCTATATTTTATCTCTTATGTGGAAGCTATAGAGGAAAAAGGGAAAGGAAGGTGGGGGCAGACCTCATGACAATCGATGGGAGACCAGCGGAAGAAAAGAAGGTGCCGGTTGGAGGTGGGGAGGGAGGGGAACTGCTGGGGAGGAATCCTGGCCAAATGGTATTGTTACATTGTGTATTGTATGCACCAATATGCAACAAGAAACACCATCAATGTGTGCAATTGCAAAACACCAATGAGAAAAGATGCCAGACTGGGGTAGAGCCCTTGCCTAGCACATGGGTTCCATCCTCAACACCACATGAAAATAAATAAACAAACAAACAAATAAAGCATATATTTTTAAAAGGTGTGAAAGAAACTAAAGTAGAAATGAAGGTGGAGACATTACTGATGACTTTATAGAAATAAAACTCAATTTGAGGGAATATCATAGAGTTGGCATTTGGTCACCAAACGTTTAACAAAACTTACTTAATTGTGGCATCGAAAGCACTAGAAACAAAAGGAAAAAGTAGAAAAATTGGACTTCATCAAAATGAAAACTTTTTTCATTTAGAGGAGGAGAAGAAAAACTGAAAAGGCAGCCAATGCAATGGAGAGGTATTTGTAAATCATGTATCAGATAAGGATTTAGTATCCATGATATATAAAGAACTCATAACTCAACAACAAAAAGATAGTCCAACTTAATTCTGGACAAAAAATTTGCCTGAAGCAGCCTGCCTTCCCCTCCCTTCTTTCTTCATACTGGGAATTAAATACAGGGCCTCCTGCATGCTAGACCAACACTACCTCTGAACAGCATCCCAGTCCTTATTTTATTTGGAGATGGTCTCACTAAATCACCCAGGCTGGCCTTGAACTTGAGATCCTTTTGCCTCAGCCTCTGGAGCAGCTGCAATAACAATTATGCACTGCCACACCTGGGTTGCAAAAGCTTTTCTCCAAAGGAAATATACAAGAGGCCAAGAAGCCTGTGAAAGGCATCAGCACCCGTTGGTGGTTAAGTGCAATGCAAGACCTCTTGACACACCACCTAACACACACTAGGATAGCTGTGATAAGAAGTGTCAAATCACAGGGGTCGGTGAGGAGGTGGAGAAGTTGGAACTGTGGTGTCATGCTGGGGGGAATGTGAAATCCTACAGCTACTCTGTGAAGCAGTGTGGCAGCTTATCAGAAAGTTAAATTCAGAATGGCCATATGACCCAGCAGTTCCACTAAGTATTCATCCAAGAGAAAAGAGAATGGGTGTTTGAACAAATGCCTGTCTGCACAATCAGAGCAGCAGAGCCATGGCAGTCCAGTGGCACAGCAACCCAGGTTGTCCTCAGCGGGTGAACAGCAGGTAAACTACTTAGGCTGTATACACTCAGTGGAATATCAGTCAGCCATAATTAAGAAGGAAGTGTACGTATCCAAACTGTAACAAGGGTGGACCTCAGACACGCAGTGCTACAAGAAGGAACCCGAGGTGCAAGGCACAAACTGTGTGAGGCCTGTTATAGGAAACATACAGAACAAGCTCATCCAGAGTGATGAGTAGCTCAGAATTGGCAGGGGTTAGGGGCACTGTGAGATTGGTTGCTTTTGGGGTGATGAAGTGGGAGCCTAGTACAGGTGGTGATTGATGACATTGTTGAGTGTTTACTTTCAAATTTTGGGGGCAGGGGTGTGGCTCCGTGTGGAGCACTTGCCAGCATGTGTGAGTCCCTGGGTTCCAGCCCCAGCACTACAAAATAGCAGCAAAACCACTCCAAACTGTCTATTTTTGTATGATTTTCACACTGCGTGTGGTGTTGTCACAGGAGATTTATTTAAAACACATGCCTGAAGGTGCAAAAGCTGCAACTGAAAGAAATTGGGAGCTAAGTGCACAGGTGAGCACGGTAAGTGTCTCTGGGCAGTGGCTTCCCAGTCCCATAGTGAGTCTGCATCATGCTTCACCTGAGCTGGTATTGCTGTTGAGAGAACGTCTCCGAGCTAAGGCCTGATGTTCCCAGAGGGTGGGCAGAGCCTGGGGGTGGCCTGGACCTCAGAAGCCAGGATGAAGTCACCAGCCACTTCCCAGCCCTCCCCAGCAGAACTGAGCATGTCCTACCACCTGCCCAAGAGAGTGCTATGGTCCACAGGGCCATGGGGAGGTGGCCAGCCTCCTTCTGGCCCTTTCTTCAGTGGCCACTGGATGCTGGCTTGTGGGCTTCTGCTTGCTGCCTCTGCATCCTTCCAGAGGCTCAGAGATTTGTTCTTCCGGCAGCAAGGAAGCGACCTAGCAGGGGCCTGAGTGGGTCAGGTGGGAGGCTCCAAGTGGCCCTAGGCCCTCAGTGGCTTCCCTTCCTCAGCCTTTTGCTGGTATGATTTGACAGAGGCTTCCTGGTGGAGGCACACCTGGCCTCCGGAGACTCTGAAGGCTGTGCTTGGCTGAGCGTTGGGTGCCTGGAATGACCTGCCCCCTCTGGTGCCTCTGTAGCTGTATTTGTTGGAAGCAGGGGCCCAGGTGTTCAGGTGGATGCTCCAGGGGACAGGACCTGATTTGCCCACCTGCATCCCCCTTCCTATTGGCCTCAGCTGCCTTGGGCTCTGTGTTGTGTTTTCCCTGCTCCATGAGGTTTCCCTAATTGGGCCTGGCTGACGCAGGGCTCCAGGGTATGTGGGTGACCCTGCGCTGTCTGAAGGGGTCATGTCTCATGTCTCAACAGGTAGTGGCCTCTGGACCTTCTGTAGATGCCATAGAGGATGTACCTGGTGAGCAGGCAGCTGCCCAGTGCCTTCTCAGCAAGAGGAGAATAAATGAGGCTGATCTGTGCGAGGTCTTGGACACCTTCACTGCGGACGATGAGCAGGTAGTCTGTGTTTCTGGCTGCAGAGCCTCCTGCCAGCCCTGGAATAGCTGGTCACCCTCACGCCTCCACTGAGAGGGCTGAGCTGGGAACTGGGCTATTTGTGAGGCAGCAGCACTCATTCAGGTTTTGGGCCTTGTGGCAAGTCATTTTGGGGGTGCCATCTTTCTGTTCTGTGGTGCACATCCTGCCTGCTCACCCTGACTCCCAGCTTCTATTTCTTGTGGAAGTCTCTCCCTTGACATCCACAGGCCACCCAGGGGCCTACTTACCAGCCAGGTGGCATCTAAGTTGGGCACAGGCCCATCAGCAGGCTGTGCTTGAGACACCAGTGGTATGGTGTGTACCCTACTGAGCTTGATGTCTGCTCCTTGGGGTTCATATCCTGCCCTGTCATTTTCCAGAGCATTGGTTGGGTGTGTTCCAGGTTCACTACAACACAAGAAGCTCACTTGTATAATGAAGGTGCTATGCACTTGAGGAAAGCAGAGCCTCTTCACCCCTGCAGGGGGATGCGGTCACTCACGAAGGGCTATGGTTTGTCCTGAGTACCATGGTCACACATTGTTTCACACATGAGTCAGGGTGGGCCCTGGTGAGTTTGGAAGCCCAGTATGGACCTTCCTCCAGGGGCACCTGAGCTTCTGCAGTTCTGTCCATCAGGGATTTGGGCTGTGCTTGTATTGGAAATGAGTGGCATGCTGCTGTCCAGGTATGGCCAAAAAAGGCTGTGCTTGTATTGGAAATGAGTGGCCTGCTGCTGCCCAGGTATGGTCAAAAGGGTGTGGGTACACAGGGGGCTGTCACTGACCAACTTCCCTGGCATTGTCCTCCAGGAACTGGTTGGGGTCCTTCCAAGGGTCTTCCCTGGGCCACCTCTGCATTTCCTGCAGTCTCCATACCACTTTGTCATGGAGGGTACAGCCAGGCCCTCTTCAGGGCACCTGCAAGCCCCAACCCAGGGTGCCTGCCCTCTTAACGTCCTGCTGCTGAGTGCCTCCCTGCTGACCACTCCCCTCCTAGAGGGCAGCTAGCAGCTGTTCTAAGGTTGAAGCAGGGTGTGTGCTCTGATGGGCCTGGAGGGTCCTCTGTGCCACGTGGTGACCTGCAGGTATCTACAAGACCCCAGCATCCATTTCATCCTGGCAGTTAGGACATTAGTTACCTGGACTTAGTTTTCACTTCTGTAAGAAGAAAATAACCTAATCTGAGATTTGATTATTCAAACCATTAGAAATGTTTTGTTTCCAAATTACCAAAAATGCAACTCACATTGGTTATGTTGAATTTATTGCTCATATCACTGATGAATCCTGAGGCTGTAGGCAAGATCAATCTAGGCACCCAGCTGGTAGCCCTGAAGTGCAGGTGTGGCTCTGCCTGTCTGCACTGCCTCCCTATCCTCCTGGCCACTGTCTCTAGTGCTCTGGACCATCCCATTCCTTGGTCACATGGCACCCACAGTTCCCTGCCTCAGTGCTTCATCCAGGGAACAAAGGATGCTCCTTCAGAACAGAGGGAAATGACCCAGTTATCTCACTCCTTGCTCCATACCCAAAGGACTTAAAATCAGCATACTATAGTGACACAGCTACATCAATGTTCATAGCAGCTCAATTCACAATAGCTAAACTGTGGAATCAAACTTGATGCCCTTCAACATATGAATTCATAAAGAAACTGTGGTACTTATACACTCTGGAATACTACTCAGCATTAAAAGAGAATAAAATTATGGCATTTTCAGGAAAATGGATGGAATTGGAGAATATCATGGAAAGGTGTGTCAGGTGGATGTCCCTGTGGCTCTGCCAGGAGGCCCTCCCTCAGCAAAGCTCTGGTAGCCAGGTTGCTGGAAGGATGTGCCAAGCAGCTTCCAGGGGCGAGACCTCACTGTCCTCATTGCAGCCTGCCCCTGGCTCCTCACAGCCCTTATCTGCTACAGGGATGAGCCAGCTGGCCCTGGGGGCTTGGAAGCATGTAGCACCCACTTGTCAGCCTCTTTCCCTTGGGCCTCCATAGGGAGCTTCACTGCCCACCTCCTCTTGGCATTTATATCCCACTGCCCACTTGCATGAGGACTAGCCATCCCTGTCTGTGTTGCTGGCCTGTCCCCATCCCTGATGCTGTACCCCCTTGGTGACATTGAAGTCTCTCCATTTCTTATGTGGACCACATCCTGGGCCTTAGCCCCTCTGCACTTCTGCCCATTCCCTTCTCTCTCACCTCAGCCTTGATGCTCCACCTGTCCTAAGGCAGAGGCCTACTGCAGGTGTTGGCTGAGCTGGCGGAGTGCCTTTCCCAAGCCCACCTGCCCTCACTCACCCTGGCTCCCAACTCTCATGTACCTGTGTCCCACCTGGAGGTGCCCTGGTTCAGTTGTTCTGCACTCAGTGCTGCCCCCAGGTGCTGCTGGAGTCACTGCCTATGTCCAGGCCTCACTCACCTCCAGAGCTGCTGCTTGTACTGGGTGAGGGCAGTGAGCAGCCTGAGCCTCATGGGGTCTTTGTGTGCTGGATTTTGGCTTTCATTCTGGGTGAGCAGGAGCCTTAGGAGGCAGGGCTCATGTTTGTGCACAAAGACCTGTGAGTCCTTGCCAAGCAGAGCAGGTTGGATTACAGCTTCTGCATCTTTCAGACTCAGCCTCTTGCCACCTTCTCCAGAAAGCCTCTGACCTCCCACTGTGCCCTCCTGGCTGGATTTGTCCTTGGCGTGTCTCATGATGTGTCTTAGCCTGCCTCATGATGCTGTCAGCATCGTGGGACAGGACCCTGTTTTGCCCTCATGCCCTCATGGTCCTTGTGCCTCACAGAGGCCCATATCACTCAGTGGCTCAGTGTGGAGGCAGCACCACTTGGATTAAGCACTGACATTTCAGGGTCTCTGGGAAGGCCTTAGGGAGTATGTCCCTCCCGGAGCCTACACTGCTTTGATGTGATAGTTTTTAGCAATTTCTTGGAATCATCAGGATGCTGACAGACACCATTAAGGTCAGGAGACCCCAGACCTGTCCAGCAGTCTCAGAGGCTTCCTAGTGACCCTGAGGTGTCATGGAGAAGACCACCAGTGACTGCACTATCTCATGCTCATGACTGGGCCTGAGCAGGCAGCAAAGGCCTCCAAGGAGCCTGGGGAAATGAATACCCTGGGGCCCACCCAGACTGCTGAGTCACTGCACATGTTCACAATGTCTTGGGTGATTTGGTTGCCCTTGGAAGATGGAGAAGTTTCTGTCTTAAATCTCTTAAATGCTCTGGGTACCTGGAGGGATTTCGTGGGCATCTGAGCAGTTCTGCAGGAAGGTCAGCTAGGATTCTTGGGGAAGCTGCATAGTGACTCAGAAGAAGGCCACACATCCTAGGCACAGATGTACCCAAGTTCTTCCCTTTTCTTGATGGCTTAATGCCTGGAGTGAGGGTCTAGGGCAGGTGCAGGTTCACCCCCAGCTGTCTGGGGTGGCAGGGTGTCCCCACATACAGCCAGGACTCAGGATGTACGAACCACTTGCTTTCAGTGGCCCATTGACACCTCCTCTAGAGCATCATAGCCCTTGGGGCCAGGGTCCCAGTGGCCTGCTCCTCACAAGCTGTGTTACTAGTTTCCAAGGCAGGAGCCTTGCCTGGGAGCTGCCTGAGCCTTCCAGAGCTCAGGAGCAGTCTTACTGCTCCTCCACACTCTGCAGTCTTCTCACCTTTATTCTGGCTTTCTTGCTTGTGACACATACTACGAGAGTGTCACGTGAACAGTCCATTAATGTTGTAGTGTCCAAGAGCGATCTTGTAGTGACACCCCCAGCCCCTTTATGCAAGGCTCTGCCTGGCCTCTTGCTCCTTGGTTCCCCTACCCCCACCCTTGGTTTCTTAGTTGCAGGAATGACCAATGTAAGTGGTTCAGCAGAGCTAAGCTTGCTGTACCAGAGAAATTGGGACACAAAAATGGGAGGGAAACGTGGGGCAAGTTGTAGTAAACCTAAGAAGTAAAATTGGTATGTCTCTCCTGTTTAGAACAAAAGGAAGAAAAGGAGGAAGGATCAGGACATTACTGCTTCCTCAGAGCAGGGTTCCTTGGCCCCATCGCCTTCCATTCCCCAGAGTCCAAATTCACCTTCACACCCCTGGTCCCAGAACCCAGCCCTGGCCCAAAGCCAAGCCCTGCATGCTGGTCCAGCTGGCCAGTGCAGGGGTGCAGCCACAGGAGATGTGGCTCAGAGCAGGCCAGCACCACAGGACCACATGGAAGAAATGGATCTCCACACTTCCACGCCCTCTGGGGCCAGGGGCCTCTCTCAGGAGGTGTCTGGGCCACCCACATCTACCTGCGAAGCCCACCCTAAGCCTGAAGATGCTGCCCAGGGGCTCCCGCTGCCTGAGTCCAAAGGGGATTCTGAGCCTCAGAAAGAAGCACAGAGGGCCAGGCAGCACATGGATGTCCCAGCCTCTGGGGTGAGTATAGTGAGTGGTGGCCAGGGGCATGGGACTGGCCCTAGCACCTTTGGTATGCCATGTGGGTGAGATGTTACTTCCCTATCTGGGAGGGCAGCTGTGGAGGCAAGAAGGGACTATTGACCCTACACTGGGCATTAAGGCCAAAGCTGATCTTAAGACCTTGGGGCAGAACAGCCTTTCCATTTGTCTGTGGCTCAGACCCCAGGAGTCTGGGGTCTTTATTTCCTCCAGGGAGTTGACACTACAGCTGAGCCAGATATTCCAGTTAACAGGGCTGGGAAACAAATGAAAGATAAGGTTCAGTCACAGCAAATGAGCTGCCGGCAAGTCCCCCTGCTTCCAAGGAACGGTGCCAGATACAAGTTTCTCTCCAGGCTGGGCTGGGGGACACTGCTTGGCCTTCCCGGGCCCATTCTGCTATAGCCAGTCACTAGCCCATCTTCAGTCTGATTGTGTGGCACGTTATGGAGAGCTAGGGACAGTGCAAAGGAGACCAAGCCTTCCTTTAAGGAGCTCTCATTCTTGATGGGGGAAGACTGAGGCCAAGCCGGGCAACAGGAAGTGAGCTGGGAAAAAGAGCATGGTTGGTACCAGGAAGGTCCCCAGGAATGTGATGGTTGGTGCCATGAGGGAAGGTGGCCCCTCAGTCAGGGAAGCTGGCTGAGGCTTCCAGGGAGGTGCTGGGGGAGCAGAGGCTAGAGGGAGTGAGGGGTGAGCTTTGGGGTCCCTGCAGACACATTCAGATGAAAGGATTGGCATGCCAAGGCCTGGGGTTATCTTGTGGCAGCCTGTTCTCAGGGGAAGGAACTAGTGTGCCCAGGAGTGAGAAAGGGAGGAGGGCCCAGGCAAGGTTGGGGAAGGGTCCTCAGAGGCCATGGGAGTAGACTGGAAGTACTGGACAGTCCACCTGGGCTGCTGTGGATGCATGGCTGAGGGGCAGCCTTTCAGGCTGGGGCTTGGTTGCTCGTTTCAGGAGGGTGAGACCAAGGACGGGTTGGCTGCTCCTGGAGAAAAACCAGGTAAAAACATCTTGGAACCCAAAGACCTGAGGAAGGCAAAAGGGAGTGACAAAAATTACACAGCTGCTATGACAAAGGAGAAGGAGCAGAAGAACCAGAAGGCCAGCACTTAGGCCATCCCCTCAAGGTACCAGGCTGCCCCGCCCAGGCCCAGGGCACAGGGATGCTGTCCGCACCTGTTGAGGGCCCCTGTGACAAGTCCAGCTGTGGGGTTTGCAGGGGAGGTGGGCTGGCCAGGTTGGGGTTTCACACTCTCTTTTCCTCTTCTTGGCCACTCATGGTGGGCAGTGGCCAGGTGTGAAAATGACCAGTAGAGAATGAGGAGGTGGGCTGGGCCAGGAGCAGTTGGTGACCAACTGCTTTATTCCCTCTTCCAGCTGGCTGAACCCCGAGGAGGGGATCACCGTGTACTTCCACGCCATCATCCCCAAGCATGTCACCTTCGACCCCAAGCTCCACACTGTGTTCATCAGGGGAGCAGAAGAGCTCGGACAGCCCGAGTGGAGTGACGCTTGCGAGATGTACTACACTGAGTGAGTCCTGGGGCCCCCAGTCCCCTTGGTGTTAGTTAGAGGTGATCAGTGAGTCCCCAGGGTCCCCCTGCTCCCTGGGTGAGTGTGTTTGATACTCCCAGCATGCGTTCTTTGTCTCACTTCGCCATGGCTCTTTTTTCTGTTCTAACTAGAAAGGAAGCCCTGCCCTGTTCTAGACATGCCATCTTGGTCAGTGTCCATTCTATAATTTTGGGTCTATGTTCCTGGTGTGTTTGAGAAGAAAATCTTCTGATGTAAGACTTCCGGATAACTGGCCAGTGTCTGTTGATTTGCAGGAACTTACATGAATACGGGTCCCTCATCGAGGGCAGCATTGTCATTCCCAGGCAGAGCCTGGATAGAGCCATCCCTTACAAGTACGTCCTTCACTGCGGCCAAGGTTCCAACTGCACCGTGGAGTATGAGTACATCTATGAGCAGCCGCAGAAGGCAGGCGAGCACGTGAACCGCTGCCTGTATGTCAAGTCCTCCCTCCTGCGCTCCAGAGGTAAAGGGCTTCTCCATGGCACCTGTGTCCTGGCCTGGGTGGGGCTGTGTGGACCAGACTGCCTGGTCTGCATGGGTCCTCTGTTGTGCACTGCCCCTGCTGTGGTTTAACTTAGGTGAGAGAGGAAATGGAAAGGAGAAAGGACAAAGCCAAAGGAAGAGTTGGGGCTGTGTGCAGGGTGGGCCCGGGTACCGGGCAGACTCTGGAACAAAGCACAGGGAGCTGCTGGCTGGCCCTTCCTGGAGGCGGCCAGGTGGTGACCAGAAGCAGGACAATGTGTTGAGAGCCTCCCTATGGGACTCTGTATTTGTCCTCATCACATTTTGCTGGTGGCACTTGGGTGGCTTCCACATTCCATCTGCTGAATCTTTGGAAAGAACCCTCTGTACCTCTTCAGTCCCTCAGCAGCTCTTCCTTGGTGACCCTCTCTGCAGATACTTGCTTTCCTGTCCTGCCTGGGCACCTAGCTCTATCCTGAGCGACCTCCGAGAACCAGGATTTTAAAAATATGTTTTCTGGGCTGGCCTCAAGTGTCTGGGCTCCAACTAGAAAGGAAGCCCTCCTGCCTCATCCTCTTGAGTGGCTGGCTATATGTGCACCATGATACATATTTATTTTTTTTTTAGTTGGACACAATATCATCTTTATTTTATTTATTTATTTTTATGCGGTTCAGAGGATCGAACCCAGGGCCTTGCATGTGTTAGGCAAGCACTCTACTGCTGAGCCACAACCCCAGCCCCTGTACATGTAATTTTTAATAACAATAGTGTACTCCGAGGACTTCAGCTTTGAGGCAAAAGTGGACTTCATCAGATAATTCCACAAGGAAAGATGGAGCTTCTTCTCTAACAATTCCCACAAAGAGAGGGGCTAGAGTGGGCTTAAGGAGAAGCTCGGGAGGAGGCCATGCCCAAATCAGCATATGAACCCTGGCCAACTGTCACCTGGCAGGGTAGGAAAGGACAGGGTAGAGCTGGGGTGGCAGGGCCTACCAATTCAACAGTAATATGCAGTAGCTTAGGGCCTCCTAAGTTGCTGAGTCTGATCTCCACCTTGTAGTCTTCCTGCTTCAACTCTGGAGTTACTAGGATTACAGGCATGTACCACCATGCCCAGCTCTCTGCCCTCTTATAGGTTTTCTCTTTTTTTCATTTTCTTTCTTTTTTTGACAGTGCTGGAGATGGAACCTAGGGCCTTGTTCATGCTAGACAAGTGTTCTACCTCTGGTCTACCTCTAAGCCAGATCCCTAGCTCTTTTATTCATTTTTAAATTTTGAGTTACGTTTTCCTAAGGTACCCAGGCTGCCCACAAAATTTGGATCGCCCTGGTTCAGCCTCCTAAATTGCCTGGAGTTCAGCCGTGCAACTATGCCACTTTTGTTTTCTAATTATTTTACAGTTAATGTCACTGGGTTTTCTTGGTCTATAATTGTGTCTCTTGCAGTTGGTCCTCAGAATAGCCATAAATTCAGCCCTTGCCCTTTAGTGAGCACCTGCTAGTGGCTCGTAGCTGTTGGGTGATCTGCACTGTTCTCTTTGGGGTGGGTGTTGCTGTTCCACTATGCACCCTGTTCGTTTACCAGAACAGTACTCAGTTGCTAGTGAGGAATGAAGTTTTGGTATAAAAAATATTTAACCTGCATATGGTTATGTTTAAAGCTTTTACCAGGCTTGCTGAACTGCATGGCTAAGCAGAGACTTGGTTTTAAGCTCACCACTGTGGATTGTCTAGAATTTCTCTCTTCAGGGGCATGACCTGCCCATGGTAGCTGATGGAGTGAGTTCTGATCACTTCAGTTTACCAGACTTGTTTTCCTTCCTTCCTTTAATCCTCTGACTGTACTCCCTTGTTTCTGTTTATTTTTTAGAAGGGCTCTCTAAGTTGCTAAGGCTGACCTTCAACCTGTGATTCTCCTGCCTCCACCTCACTGGCATTGTAGACATGTGCCACTGTGCCTGGCTGCTCCCCTGTGTTTCTGTCTTCTGGGGTGGTACCTTGGGTTGGTGGGTTTTGAGATCTTAAGTGTGACATTTTTCTTGCTGTCACCCATAGACTGGCATCAATATGATGACATAATTTGCATGAGGCCTCCTGGGACACTGGAGAAATTCCAGAACCTCTTCACTAATAAGATGAAGAAGGAGCTGGTGAAGGGGAAGAAGATGGCAGCCAAGATCATGCTGGGCCGCATCTTCAGCATCCTCCAGACCTGGAACCCCATCAACCTGAGGAACTTCTTTACCCAGTTCCGGCAGTTTTACTCTGTTGTCCGAGTGCCTATGATTTATGAAGGGAAAGCACAGCCCTGGCATAGCCTGGGCCTCAGAGAGGAAGAGGTATCAGTCTTCCCCCAATCATCAGTAGCTCTGGTGTGGGTGGTCAGGGTCCCCTGACCTACTAGAGGCATATAGAGACCCTGTGACTAAGTAGGGCAGGTGTAGAGGGGTCAGGAGGACCTTTCCATCCCTTTGTTTCTGCACCACCTCTTGGGAATTCTCTCCTTATCTCTCCTCCTGATTGCACCCATGAGCCTCATTCCCAGCACCAATCTTGCATTCTTTCCAGGCTTAGGAAGAGTTGAAAGAAAAGGTGGAGCCCATCCTTTCCCCTTCAGCCACACTGTGGCTTGGAGACAGAGCTGGCACTCGTTTTCAGTTTGACATTGAGCTCTCATGAGCATCCAGGGGCCTCCCAGACCCCCTCACTACATGGTTTGAGACTGAGCATCGATGTGCTCCTGCTGCTCCAGAAGCCCAAGTGCTGGGGAGGTGGGGAAGTGGGGCAGATGGGACCCTCCCCAGAGCTCTCTGTCCTCAGGACCTTGATCCCCTGCCCAAGGGGCCTTCCAGCCTCCAGGGAATGCACTCCATAGTCATGCCTCTTCTTTTCCCCATGCATCAGGTGAAGAAACACCTGTGGAAGTATTTGAAAAAGCAGATGAGACCATTTCTGGAAAGAAAGAGTGGGGATGCCCTGCCTGAAGGGTGCCCTGTGAAGAGCAGACTGAGGATGGGTCTGATCATTCTCTTCCTGGTGGAAGATACCAAACTCTGCTTATCGGAGCGTGACCTGACCTCACTGTGCTCCATTCTCTGCCCCAGTCCCTGCTCACCAGATGCCCTGCATAGCGACCTCCATTACATCCTTTTCACATCTGAGAGGTATCCCATGATTTTTTATTTTGTTTTGTTTTGTTTTGTCGGAGGTTTCGTAGGCATTTATCATGATTTTTATCTGACTATAGAGATAAGTGCTAGTCAGAGAAAGGCTGAGCGCACACTGGGGAAAAATAAAACCACAGTCATGTTACCACTTGCTCCTGTCACTTTCCTGGCATGTATGTCATTGCTAGTGTTGTTAAATTCAGTGTTCTCCTGAATACCCTGACTTCAAAAAGCTTCACAGGGCCAGGTACCACGGCAACACTGTTATCCCAGCTACTTGTGAGGTTGAGCCCAAGAGCTTAAGACTAGCCTGGGTAACTTAGTGGAACCCCATCTGGAAAAATAAATGAATAATATAAAGTACATGACAGAAGTGCTCCTTGGAGGACCTTCCTCTTCATGCTCAGCATTCCTTAGCACTGGGGCCCAGGCCTGCCTGCAGGTATCACCTACCTCAGCTGCAGAATCCACAGGGATGCTGTTCCTGCTGTCCCACCTGTGCTGGTGGAAGGACACTGCCCCTGCTGGGTCAGCCATGGCCTTTTATGTGGTAGGGGAGACCTCTTCTGAGCTGCTGTGGTCAGAGGATCAGGGTCTCTTCTGCTTCTGTTTGGTTTGAGCTTGGGTAACATCAGGTGGCCTTTCCTGAGCTCTTAGCACCTGTGGGTTTCCTAAGTTTTAAAGACCCAGGCAGTTGCTGTGTCCTGTATGAAAGAGAGACAGTGGTAAGGAAATCTACAAACAGCTGTGCATGGGTGTGAGAGAAGGAAGAAGCATCAATTTCTGTGCCCATGGAACACACATCATGTGCCATTCCTTTTAAAACGTAGCTGGGCATGGTTGCATGTGCCTATAATTCCAGTGACTCAGGAGACTGAGGGAGGAGGATTACACAAGTTTGAGCTTCAGCAACTTAGGGAGACCCTGTCTCAAAATAAAAAAAGGTTGGAGATATAGCTTAGTGGTAGAATGTCTCTGGGTTCAATCCCAGTTTAAAAACAAAAACATTTGCTTTGTGTTTAGGTTCACCATCGCCAGACTGCCGTTCAAACCCTAGGTCCTATGTGAATTTGTTGGTTTGAAACCGAGCACCTCAATACCTCAGCTGTATGGTGTGGGTGGAAAGGACCTTAGTGGGTGTCTTTTGGCATTTGTGATATCCTGGTGAACTGGGTTGGGGGCCAGGAACTTGTCCCCCTTGCCACCCTTTGCCTCTTGGTCTGGGACTCGGTCCACATGTGTAATGCTCCTTCTGCTGGGTGCAAGTGGCTGTCCCTTCCCTCCTGGGACATCAGACCACAGGGCAGGTTGAACACAGCCATCCATGGCTCATGGTAGGTCTTGGTTCCCTTCCAGATGGCAAGTGTACTTGGTCAACCTGTGCCAAAGATGCATGGTTGCAAGGGTCATTGACTGGCTGGGCATCCTCCCTGTCCTGCACTACTGTATGCAGCTGGCCCCTCCAAGAAAGGACTCTGTAAACCAGTCTGAGGACATCTGGGCTGCCCTCAAGGGAATCTCCTTCTCTCAGTTTCAGAAAGAATTGCTAAATGAGTAAGTTGTAAAGCTGCATTTATGTAAGCACATCTTGGAATAATTCATCAGCACTTTGCCATGGAGCTACATCCCCAGTTCTCCTTTAAATTTTTAATTTTTGAAGCTGGGCATGGTGGCACATGCCTGTAATCCCAGTAACTCAGAGGTTGAAGCCGGAGGATCGTGAGTTCAAAGCCAGCCTCAGCAAAAGCAAGGCGCTAAGCAACTCAGTGAGACCCTGTCTCTAAATAAAATACAAAATAGCGCTGAGGATGTGGCTCAGTGGATGAGTGCCCCTGAGTTCAATCCTCAGTACCACCCCCGACCAAAAAAAAAAAAAAAAGATTTAATTTTTGAGATGGGTCTTGCTAAGTTGCCTGCCTGGCCTGAACTCATGATCTTCCTGTCTCTGAAACAACTGGGATCACTGGCGTGGCCAGTGTACTATGCAGTCTTTCTCTTATGATTGTACTAATATGTGTTTACTCATTTGTGTGACAGACACTTAGCAACTCTGTGTATCCCAGGACTTAGCCCTGAGTACCACAAATCTTAGTTTCTGACCTCTAACCTTGCCTTTTACCTGAAGTGGTGGGTGATGAGTGCATTTGGTAGAGCTGGAGCAAGCTTCTCCTTTTGCTAGCCATAAAGCTCAGGCCAGAGAACTGGCCAGGAAAAGCAGAGTACTTCCACATTCTCTGCTGTCTGATTGTGAGGGCATTGCAGTGTCCCATGGGTGGGAGGCTCAGGCCTCCTGGAGTGGAAGTCTTAGGTGGGCAAGGGTACACAGACAATGTCTTGCCCCGATCCCAGGTCTTAAAGGCACAAGTGTATCCAGGCATTGCTAGGCCCTCCTGGGTGGGATGGGGGATGGGCTTGAACACTTCTGTCCCCACTGAGAACTGTGCTTCATCAGGAGAAATGGTACTCACAGATGCAAAACTCCAAACTAAATAAATGATAAACTGGAATACTAAGCAACATGCTTTCCACCAATTTAAAAAGCCAGAATAAGGCCAGGGCTGGGGCTGGGGCTTAGTGATAGAGAACTAATCTAGCTTGGCCAAGGCAATGGGTTCCATCCTCAGCACCACCAAAAAGAAAAAAGTCAGAGCAGGAGTCACAGAGGAATCGAGAGCAAAGGTACCAAGTAGAACTGTGTAGGTGGAGAATCAAATCCAATCCCAAACCAAGAGGCTGAGAGGAGGAGCCAGCAGATCCAGATCCATAGCTCTGTGGAGCTCTGTGCCTCCTCTCCAGCAACTGGTAAAACAAATGGCAGGAGAATGAATATGGTACAGATGTTGGGGAGAAAGCTGCAGACCCAGATGGCACCCAGGGGCTCCAGCGCCCTGCATGGCAGGTGTGCCCGTGGGCACATGCAACAAAATGGGCTGCATTCTGAGCTGAACCACTCTCAGTACCCTGAAGGTGCTGCAGTCCAAGGGTGCAGGTTCCTAACCACAGCTGAGCAGATGGCTCTCTGGAAAATCCTTACCTGCCTGGATATGTTAACAGCATGCTTCTAAATAAGATCATCTTAGAGTGAGGAAAGGTTCTTCAAAGAAGACATGGAAAGCACAACTACATAAGAAAAATCGAAGGGGGCTGGGCTGTGCTCAGTGGAAGAGGACTGCCTGGCATTGGGCGAGGCCCTGGGTTGCCTCCCCAACACCACAAAAAAAAGTTTGTCTGATTTAAAATCAAATTTAAGTTCAAAACTTAAAGTAAATCTGAACTAAACATGAAAACATCACTGTACTCATTTCCACATACAGATAACCGCCATGTGTGGATAACCTGTCCCCTTGCCCACCCCGTCCACTTGGAGCCAGCTGCCATCGTTAGGGATAAAGGCAGTGAGCTCAACTGTTCCCATCTCTTATCTAGTTTTGAAACCTTTTGAAATGAAAGCCAAATGGAAATGATTTTTTAAAATTTATTTTTTTTGGTGCCAGGGATTGAAACCAGGGATGCTCAACTATGGAGCCATATTTCTAGTCCCTTTTTAATTTTTTTATTTTTTGAGACAGGGCCTCACTAAATTGCTGAGGGTGGCCTTGAACTTTTGATCCCCCTGTCTCCTAAGTTGCTGGGATCACAGGTGTACATACACTTGGCTATTTTGTTCAGTTTTCATTTGATTCGCTCTGTATGTCTGGTTCCAGGATGCATTGATATCTACTTTACAATCTGAGCATTCTGGGCCTTCCCAGCTTTGCTTTTCCTTGTCTTGAGTCTGTTCAGTGCTCTCACTGCTGCCCTGGTCTCTATCCCGGTTTCTTCATTCAGGAGCAAGTTTCTTGACTTCATGGAGAGCAGGAAGCAGTTGCTGAGTATGGATGAGTATCTCTTTCGATCCTGGTTCAGTTTGCTGCCTCTGGGAAGCCTCGTTCCCTATATGGAAAACTTCACTGAATATTTGAGTCTCATGCCTGCTCGGGTCCTGGACTGTTTCCTAGGGACTCACTACAGGCTGCAACGGCTTCAGAAGATCTCTAAGATCTCAGAAGATCTCTTGGAGGTTTGTGGTTGGAAGTAGATTGTCAGGTCCTTGCTTAGTAAAAGCAGGTTACACACTGAACATTGAGTGCTTGTGGGTCTTCTGTCCTGAAGGGCAGGTTGGGGGAAGTGCTCAGAATTGCTGAAATAAGAAGTCATTATTTCTTAGGGTTAAAGTTTGACTTCCCAGAGTTGATTCTGGTTTAGTATATAGAGGACAAGGAAACAGGAGCCGTGTGTTAATTATGACTGTTAGAAGGCTCTGTGAAGATCACATGTGACATAGTTGCTATCTTTCCTTTTATGCTTTTTGGGGTAAAGAAAATGGTATAAGGGCTGGGATGCAGCTCATTGGCAAAGCCCTGGGATTGATCCCCAGTTCCAAAAAAAAAAAAAAACAAGAAAAAGAACCCCAACCCCCTCCAAAAAAAAGAAGAAGAAGAAGAAGAAAATGGTACAAATTTATAGCCTGCATTTTACCAGTGGAAAATGAAGATTGGCCCTTGAGCCCTTGAAGTCTCATATGCAGGGAGAACCAGACAAGTCCCCATGCCCTTCTCTCTTCTCAGCATAACAGCTGTTTTCTGGTTGAAACTTTCATATTTCCTTTTCTCTTCCCTGCCTTAGCATGTCGGGAATGTTTTCAAAATGCTCATGTACCTCGTGAACATCTATCAGGGCATGTAAGTAGAACAGCCAATTACTATGGGCTCCTATGTTGTGTGGGCTGCCTCCTGTCAAAGTGGGAGGGTGGTACACCGGCAAGTGCCCCAGTGTCCTCTGCGGTTGCCAATCCATCCATCCAGTTTTGTTTTTTTTTTTGTTTGTTTTTTTTTTTAAGAGAGAGTAAGATGGGAAAGAGAGAGAGAGAGAATTTTTTAATATTTATTTTATTTTAGTTATCGGCAGACACAACATCTTTGTATGTGGTGCTGAGGATCGAACCCGGGCCGCACGCATGCCAGGCGAGCGCGCTACCGCTTGAGCCACATCACCAGCCCCCATCCAGGTTTTTCTTTGTCCTTTTTCTTAAAGAAAATGAATAGGGCTGTGGATGTACCTCAGGGATTGAGCACTTGCCTAGCATGTGCAAGGCCTGGGTTCAGTCTACAGAACTAAAAACAAACAAACAAAAAAGCAAATCACGCTCTTGGGTGCTGAGATTTTTCTTCATTCCCACCCAATCTTTTGGCCTTTGTGTTTTCATTTATTTTTAAATGATCACTTTCATAGTGCAAATATATGTGTCCTGCATTTTTTAAATATTTGCTTCTATGGTTTTTGTAAGTTGGGCCAGTTTAAAACAAAAATCAAAGGTGGCCTTGCAGAATCATTTACTCCAACCCCTGTGTGTGACCTTTGCCACCTGGAGGAATAGCACATGAAACACAGAACAGGAATGTGCACCAGGGGCCCAGGTGTTCCTGGAGCCTCTCAGCACTGTTGGTCTCCCTCCTCAGAGCCCCTGGGATGTCTGGACATGGGGCACAGCACAGGATCTCCCTGCACGACAAGTCCCTGTGACTTTGCAGGCTTCTCTCTCGTATCACCAGGCTGTCAATTAGTAAATGTGAAACCCGTTCACACCAAGTGGAAGAAATTCCGTACACAGTGCACACTCATCTTCTAGTACCCTCCCTCTCTCCCTTCTGTATCTCTCTGATTTTTTTCTTAAGTTATATTTAAATTATTAGAAAGATTCATCCTTTGCTATTTTTTTGAATAAGGGAATGTATTTGAAAAATATTTTAACTTGGTTTTGATAGAGTTCCAACTGCTGAGCTAAGTCAAAATGACTGTGTTCCTTTCTTATCTCAGTCACAGCTTTAAGGCTTATTGTAATGATAGCCTAGAGGAGATCAAGTAAATGCCTTACTTGTGGTCATTTATTTTATTTTAAGTAATTAATTTATTTGCAGTACTGGGGATTGAACCCAGAGGCTTTCTACCACTGAGCCACACTCCATCCTTTTTGTTTCTTATTTTGAGATCAGGTCTTGCTAATTTGCTGAGGCTAACTTTGAATTGGGCTATTCTCCTGCCTCAGCCTCCTGAGGAGCTGTGAGTACAGGCATACTTGTACATCTTAAAAAGGAGAAGGGACTGGTAATTGATTGATAATTGGTATTGTTTTCTCATTTCCCAATGACTTCAATGATCTCTCTGGATCCTGGTGGGGGTAGGATTCTTGAGAAGACCTCATTAGAGTCCTACTTGACTGTGTGCCTGAAGCTCCATGAAGCTGTCTGCAGGATCACCAAACGCCTGAGGTTTTACGAGATCCCTGCTTTGTCTGCCGAGGTCATTTGCAGAATCATTGGACTTAGACCTCCAGTGGTGAGTGGGATTTATGTACCAAATGTCATGCCCAGGAGAGGTCTGAGATTCCATGCAGCCTGATTTGGAAGGGAACTTGGGGTATTTTGGGAATCCTGGATGAGACAGAGTGGTGAAGTCAGCTGTCAGGTATTTATTTATTTGGCACCTCCTAGATGCTGGGTTCTGTTTTGTGCAGTCTACACACTTAGCTCTTAGCCTCACGAAAAGGATGACCCATTCTTTGTCGTTGATTCTATTGTTCACAGAAAACTAGGGCCTGTTTTCCCCTAAAAAAGCATATATCTATGCCTCATCTTCCCTGCAAGAACCCTTCTCTTCATGTTGCAACACAACATGGCAGCAGAGCCCATGTCCTGCTTCCCTGCTCAGGCCCCTGTGCCCCTCAGCCTGAAGTCATCCTCCCCCTCATGCCCCAGAGGGAACCTGACTTTGATTTCTGCCACTGGAGATGCTCTGCCCTTGGCCTTCACACTCAGTTCTCTCACCTGTGTCTCAGGGCAGCTTTCCTGCTGCTGTATTGGGAGCTCTGTGTTGCTATGCAGCTTCTCCACTGTGGGTCCTGAGCTTCTGCTGTGGGTGATGCAGAGTGGCATCTCAGGGCGACTCTCTTTTTAAACATTTTCCACTTCAGAACTGTGACATCAGGAATGGAGATGATTAAGTCTATATTTTCACTTTATTCCTTTCAGCCTTTATTCTTTAAAATACCACAGACACACTCTATTTTTTTTTTTATGCCAGGGTTGAACCCTGGGGTGCTTAACCACTGGCTACATTTCCAGCCTTTTTTTTTTTTTGTATTTTATTTAGAGACAAGGTCTTACTGAGTTGTTTAGAGCCTTACTAAGTTTCTGAGGCTAGCTTTGAACTTGGGATCCTCCTGCCTTGGCCTTCTGAGCCACTGGGATTACAGGCACTAAAAATGATTACTGATAAGGTGTCTGCTTTCTCCCAGGTGGTACTATTTTATCCATCCCAGGTTAGTGCCAGTTCCCAATAGATGATGCTTTGGAAGTTTGTCAGTTATTTAGGATTTACTTTTCTGCAGAAGGAAATGTCCTCATTTGTTGTTTGGGGTCCCAGATCTGTGGTCACAAATGCTCTACTTGTGCTGCAAAAAAAAAAAAATTGAAGTATTAAAATTGACCAAAACAGAAACATACTGGGGCAAGTGGGAGCCTCTTGTCGGGTGATCATCTGGGCGGCTGCCATGAGGATCAGAGCACAGTTCAGGGCCCTGCTGCTTGTTCAGCCTCAGGGTTGTTTCTGCAGTTCATTTATTGACCACCTCTGTACAGCCCTGGATGACACTAGGATGGGTCAGTATGGGACTGGGGCCACTTTTGGAGTTGGTGGAATGCTGGAGGCCTAGTACCAGGGAAATGCATGCCCCGCTGAGGCATCCAGATTGTCCTGGAAGGTGCTGTGCTGTTCAAGGACATTGTGCAAGGGCCCCTGTTTCAGTTTCCCTTGAGACCCCTCAGTGCTCTCCTGCCCTGCTCTCACCTGTGCCCTGTGCTCTGGTTACCCTGCCTGGAGCCCTGTTGTTGGTATGCCTCCCCAGCTCCTTGTGTTTCTCCACCTTGGCGCTTACTGTGGCTGAGGACCATGCTCTTCCCGCTGTCTGAATGGGTCATCTCTTCTACTCTGGTTGGTTCCTTCCTGCAGGAATGGCATCTGCTTGGTCACCTCATCACTTTGCCCAGATGGAGGCCCCAGGGTGGTTCTGTGAGCCTTGAGGGGGGCAGGAGGTAGCAGACCCAGGTTTTGTGGGCTCTGTAAGAGCACAAGCTGTGCAGCCCTCAGGAGCTCAGGAGAGGCCTCTCTAAAGAGGGGCCTGATGCTGGAGTTGCATGTGCTCCCTGGCAGATACCTCTGGAGTGCAAAGAGGGGCTGAGGGAGTGACAGGTCACCAGAGGCCTTGAGCCCCCAAAGGGGGTGGTTCTGTTGGTGTGGTCGTAGAGGAGAGGAGGAGAGAAAGTGGCTGTCCCCACAGAGTTGCCAAGGGAAGAGGACTGGCTGGCCTCAGGCCAGAGAGGGTCTACTTCACATCCCTGAGGAGTGGGTGCCAGGAGTTTGCATGGTCCACTGGCCCAGGGTTCTCTGGAAGCTCTCTGCTCATGGGTGCATTCTTCTCACCTGATCTGGAGAAAGCACAGGGCTCTTGTGTGTGCTCCCGCTGCTGGAGGCTCTTGTTGAGGTGGAGTCTGCTCAGGGACCTATAACACCCATGCCTTCTCCTCTCCTCATGTGGCCCCTTTTAGGGAAGCCCAGGGTTTTGGAGAAATGACAGTGCTTGTGTCAGTTGGGCTTCCAACAAGGACAGAGCTAGGAGGTGGCTTGGGTGTGGGGAGGAGCAGAACAGAGCTGGTAAACCTTCTTTTATGTGCCCACAGGACATGGTAGAGGACCTGGGAGCCACAGCCAGGAAAGGCTTGCTGACAGATGTCCTCCAGGGTGTCCTGGCCATCACAAGATCCTGGCTGCGCACAGTGTTAGCAGAGAACATGTTCTGGAAGGGTTCAACTGTCCTGTTCACATACCCTGAGGAAATCCAGGTAAGCTTTGCCTGAGGCTACAGAGTCTCCACAGGCACCAGGGTGGGGAATCACAGAGCTGTGGCCCATCACCAATTATTGGCCTGAAGGCCTGGGCTCATCATGCACCTTGCCTCTGGCCCTGGCCCCTTCTCTGAGTACAGGACATTGCCCTTTGCCTGGCAGGAAGTCGGTAGGATGGGGTGCAGTCATGCTGAGGCAGGGGTTGCCAGGAGGACCATCAGGCTCTGCTTCAGGTCTGAGGCTGCAAGCCAGCAGTGTGGCACTGGAGAAAGAAGGCCAATATGATAGGAAGTGCCTTTATCTGGCAACTGAGTGAAGCCATTTGACAGGATGAACTCTACCCCCAAAGCCTGGGACATGGGAAGGACTCCACAATAGGCACCCCAGGGATGGTAAGGATGGCTAAGACCCAGTGGGATCTGGGAGCCTGAGTTCTTAGAGGGCTGCAGTGGAAGGAGGTGGAGGCAGGAGGTCCTGCCCGTCCCAGGTCTGCTCTTCAGCCTGGCTGCCTTATTCCCTGTCCTGGAAGTGGAAGGTTGTTCCCCTTCAGATACAGTCTTCCAGGGAGACTGTGGAACCTACTCATGGTCTTCACACAGAGTTGGGAGCAGGACTCATTGTGATGTGAGGCAGGGGTACCCCGACTGTATAGATTAGGATGGGCACAGGGCCAGAGAGTTGTTCATTTCAATCAAGGACAAAAAAAAAAAATCCTCCCCCAACTACTTTGTGAAGTTTGATACCAACAGACTGAAATTCCAGGAAAACACAATTGGATTATTAAATATTATTCCAGGATTCTAAGTGGTATAATCCCTAGTCATGAGTGAAGGGTAGCTGTGGAGCCACTGACAAGAAAGAATGTTTCTCAGTGCAGTAGTAATGATAAAAATAAATGAAATTAATTAAACATCTACTCTGAGGTGGTTGCTGCTGTTATTGCTGTTTTACAAGTAAATTTACCAAGGTCTGGGGAGATGGATGTGCTGTTGGTATTGTTGGAAGTCAAGGCTCTTTCTCACCAGGAGAAGGGAAATACAGAGTAAGGGGGGAAAGAGCTCTGTGGTATGGACGGAGCTAGAGATAGCAATAGGAACTCATGATTTAGATAGTTGCCAGCTCTGTCCATCAAAAGTCCTATGGCAAAGGCACCCTGGGACCATGAGCACCTACAGAAATAATGATGCCCTGGGACCCGAGCACACCCACATCACATCATGGGTTTTCTTTTTTTTTTTAATTTGTACTGGGGACTGACCCACGAGAACTTTACCACAGAGCTATATCCCCTGCCCTTTTTATTTTTTAATTTGAGGCAGAGTCTCACTAAGTTGCCCAGGATGGCCTGGAACTTGTGACCCTTCTATATCAGCTTCCTGAGTAGCTGAGATTTCAGGCATGTTCCACCTCACATGGCCCAATCACATCTTCTAACTGCAATTTCCCACCACACAATGCTATTCCTGGAAGAAGAGTCACCTCCATGAGTCAGCAGGAGATGCACAGGTGGGCCAAGAGCTCCTTGTGCTAGAATGTCAGGGAGTGCTGAGGCTGCAGGCCCATCACAGGGATAGAGTTAAACACATGTGGTGATCCAGACATCTCGGTTAGCAAGAGGACTTCATGTGAAGTCTGTGGTTGCCATGGTGGTCTGCCGTTGCTAGGTTTTTACTTTTGATGACTGAATGGTGGTTATGTTCATGATTGCAGAAATGGGGCCAAAAAAGCAAAGAAATTATCTGGGCTATCTTTGCAGTGTTTTGGAAGTCTGAAGTTATTCTGTACTTTTTAAGAAAACTGTTGAAGATGCTTACATTAGCCAAATCTGGTACAATTTGATTACTAAAAGGCAAAATGATAGGAATAGATTAAAATTCATTGATAAACATACAGAAAAAAAGAACTAAGAAATGTGGAATAAATAATTACAATAGAAGACTATCACTCTGTAACCAAGGTACAGTAGCTGATGCAGGCAGGTATCACCTAGGAATCCTGAGATCAGTGGGGGCTCCAAGAAGAAACAGGATTTTCAGTGCCCCACTGCAGATGCCTTTATGGAGGAGGAAAGACGACTTTCACAGTGAAGAATTCTGGAAGACAAACCTTAATCAAGGGCCAACCTCTCTGTCAGCCCCGATAGCACCAACAGGTCTCATGAGCTGCTTGTTCAGGCTAGGTGTTTGATTGGGCAGCTGTAGCAAGTGCAGACATTTGGCCACATCTGACCTATACCAAGTGCATTTTTATGTGGTTTGACTTATAGTGTTCCAACCAAGCCTATTGTAATCATGGGAAAACTGTTAGTCAATTGAGTCAAGAGACCGTCTACAGAATGGCCTGAACTTTTCAAAATTGTCAACATCAGGAAAAGATAATGCCAGAGAACTTCTCTAGAAAAGAGACATGATCAGTAAATGCATTATGTGTCCCAAGGTGGACCCTGGATCCAGATGTCAGGTAGACATATAGAGGCACATGGGTAGGGCAGCTGCTCCAAGGCTCCTGTTCTCCTAATGCTGCCTGTCCTGAGGGCTTCTCTAAGTTGCTGAGGCTGGCTTTGAACTCAAAATACTCCTGAGCAGCTGGGACCACAGGTACCCCCCATGCCTGGCTATTGCTGTATTTCTGTAGGATATCCCTGTGATGTTTACTTGTCCCTGTGACTGTCACTTAACATATGGGTTTTGCAGGTCTGGCGGCGGCTGGTGGGAATAAACTTTCCTGCAGAGCATGGCTGGAAGGAGTCGCTGCTGGGGGACATGGAAGGGAGGCTCAAGCAGGTACCAGACATGGGGGACACCCTCAGAGTGGTGATGAGCCCAGACCATTGGCAGGACCTTGGGCTACGAGCAATGCAATATGTGCAAACCCTGGGATCCACCCCAGCTTTGCATTTTTCTTTCGGATCAGGCCTCTGCAGTTTGACTACAGAAACATTTCAGAGTTCTAGTGTGACGTTCTTGAGAAGAGCCAGGGAATGGGATTGTCTGTCATCGGGCCCCTAGACATGTGTCATAAAGTACTTAATGTGCAGATGCTCCAAGGGACCTGCAGGTGGCAGCAGCCTTATTAAACACAATGACATGGAGAAAACACACACATACAAAAATGCCCTTCATTTTGAATGAAACCCAGGAAAATTGGTTTCTACATGACTGTTTTATAAGGACCTGATCAAATGGATCTTTTTAGCAAGACAAAAGCAAGGAAAAAGGGCTCATTTTTCAAAATTTGCATGTTTTTGCAAGCTGCTGTTCTGGCTGCTTTTTTGCAGCATGGGAAGAGACTAACGTGGTTTCATCTTTGCTCCTCTGGTGACAGGCAGGGAGGACATGCTTAGTGTAGGGCAGGGAGGAGGGGAGTCAGAATAACCACTCACACCCCACCCACCTCTGTTTGCAGGAGAGGCCTCTCTCCCAGATCTCTGCCTTCTGCAGCCCTCACTGGGATGCCGCTGGCCTCGAGGACAATGTGGCCAGGAGCTTTGAGAAGTGTGTCATTGAAGCTGTGAGCTCTGCCTGCCAGGTGACCAATCTCTTCTTGAGAAACATGCTTGGGTTCATAGCTGCTTGTTGACATGGCCAGCTCCAGGCCCTAAGTGCTTGCCAGTTCCAAGGCCTGTGCTGATCAGGATTGGGTCCTAGGTGTCCCCTCCCTGGCTTGGGCCTCATGTGATCCAGTGCTGTCTACCCACTCCTTGAGATGAAACTTGGCTTCCTGCTGCAGAGGCAGCCATGCTTGCTGTGCAAAACCACAGCCATGCTCACATGCCTTGGTGCAGGTTATCTGGTGGGCTATGCCTCCAACTGCCCATTGTGATTGTTGCTGCTGGTTTATTATGGTTTGTTAACTCCTGCCCAATAGGTATACAGGAAAGGACCCCAAAGGTTGATAAAGCATCTATGGAAGGAAGCTTATGAAGATAAATAGACTCCATCCTTGTTGGTGTAGAGCGCTTGCCCAGCATGGGCAAGGCCCTAGATTCTAATCCCAAAAATGCAGAAAAAGGGGGAAAAGATTCTATCAGTTCACTTAGCTTTTTTCTGCAAAGTGGGTATAGGTTCTGTCCTACCTCGTGACAGGAGTAGTCCCCACACAATACAACTGTGGCTCTCCGATGGCCCCAGCACCCTGCTCTGTTTCCTACAGGACACCTCATGCCCTGCACAGGCCTCACCTTCATTGTTGGCCAGTGGAGTCCCAAGAATTAGAAGTCCCTTCTTCCAAGGAAACAGATTCTCATCTTTTTACATGAATAATACTTTCTAAGGCTTTCATTTGCTCTTTGCTCAGTGATTTAGTAACATGATAGTCACATGTCCTGTCACTCACCCTTGGAAGCCACACTTAGGTGGTGGGATGTGTTTGCAGGTGTGGGCACTACCAGCACAGTCTACCTGGCAACATTCTCATCAGCTCAGAAAGAAAGCACAGCTCTTCAGCTGCCATGTCCACCCTCCACCATGCTTGACCCAGACCCCTCCCCAGCAGCACCTAATCCCCCTTCGTCCTCCACAGACTGCTCAGGAATGAAATCACATAGGCTGTGGCCTTAAGCACCTGACTTCTTTGAGTGTGTCTTTAAGGTCCTCCATGCTGGAGCACCTGTCAGTACTTTGTCCTTTTTCATGGCTACATGTTGCTCATCATATGGACGCAGTGTGCTTTTATGTTCTGTTTGTCCCCTGATGGATATCCAAGCTCCCCCTGACTGATGGCTGTTATAAATCTGCTGCTGTGAACCACCATGCACGGGTTCTTGTGGACATGCTATTCATGCTGTCTATGCTTATGGTGAAGTGGCTGGATCACTTAGTACCTGTGTGATTCGAAGGACTGTCTGGCCCATTCCCACACTGGCAGGACCATTTCCATGTCAGTTGCCGGCTTTGGAGGGTCCTGACTTCTCCACACCCACAGCCTTTGCTCTCAGACCTGGGAAGTACAGTCTGGTGGTCTGGAGTGGTTTCTCTAATGACTCTGATATCTATGACCTCGGGTACCTTCTCATATGTTTATTGGCTATTTCTTTTTATGATGTCTTTGGAAAAATGTTCAGATTTTTAGCCCATTTTGTTCATTGGGTTGTAGTCTTTCCTTTATTGTGGCTTAAAGAGTTCTTTGGATAATCAGGTGCAAATCTCCTGTCAGATATGTGATCTGCCAGTATTTTCTCCCATTCTCTGGATTGTTTTCACTCTTGGTGGTTGTTTTAGAAGCACACGGATTTTTAATTTTTTTTCTCTCTTTCTCTTTGTGATAGTAGAGATTGAAACCAGGGGTGATCTATCACTGAGCTACATCTCTATCCCTTTTTGTTTCTTATTTTGAGACACAGTCTTACAACGTTGCCCAGGTTGACCTCAAACTTGCAACCTTCCTGCCTCAGCTTCCTGAGTAGCTGGGATTACAGGTGTGCTCCACTACTCCTGAGAAGGTTTTAACTTTTGGTGAAATTCAATGTGTCTATATTCTTTTTTCTTTTGTTGCTAGTACTTTTGACATCAAAGAATCTAGTGCTAAATTCTAGGTCATCAAGATTTACCTGTGTCTTCCTCTAAAAGGTTTTTGTTTTGTTTTGCTTTTGGCACCAGTGTTAAACCTAGCACCATATAGTAAACATGTGCTCTGTCATGGAGCAACCCCCTCTGAAAGTTCTAGAGTCTTAGTTCTTAACATTAATTCATTTTTCTATTTGGTTTGAGGTAAGGGTCCAGGTACATTCTCTTACATGTGGAGATCCAGCTGTTTCAGACCATTTGAGGAAGGCACTGTACTTCACTCCTTGAGTGATCTTAGCACTCTTATCAAAAAGTCTGTTGACCGCAGCTGTGAGGGTTCACCTCACATCTGTCCATGTCTCCACTGCCATTTCGTTTAAGTAGGTTGTAAAATTAAGAAGCATGTATTTTCCTGATTCATTATCCTCTTTGACATTGTTTGCTCTTCTGGATCCCTTGGGATTCCATATGAATTTTGGAATCAGTTTGTCAATTTCTGCAAGGAGAGCAGCTGGGATTCTGACAGGGATGGCTTTGAATCTGTAGGTCAGTTTGGAGAGTGTTGACCTCTTAAAAATGTCACATCTCATGGTTCTCTGAACCTAGAATGTCTCCCCATTTATATTGGTCTTTAATTTCTTTCAACAATGGTTTGCGGTTTGCAAATAGTGAGGTCTGCATTTCTTTTGTGAAATTTATTCCTAAGTACTTTATTCCTTTGCTATTGTGACCAATTATATTCTCAGGGCTGAGGTTGTGGTGCAGTGGTAGAGCGCCTGCCTAGCACATATGAGACACTGGGTTTGATCCTCAGCACCACATAAAAAAATAAATAAAGATATTGTGTTCATCTACAACTAAAAAAATTTTTTTAAATCATTTTCTCAATTTTGTTTTCAGATTGTTCATCACCTAGCACTTGGAAACAGGGCTACACCTCATCTCTGTGACCTGCAGCTTTGCAGGCTCGTTTCTTGGCTCTAGCGGGGCATACATGGGAGAATAGTTTCTGTGAGGTTTCAATGTAGATGAACATGTTATCTGCCTGTGAGGATAGTACTTCCTTTCCAATCCCAATACATTTTTTTTCCTTTTTCATGCCTCATTGCTTCGAATAGCAACTCTGGGACTGAGTAAGGAGTGAAATTGGCCATCCTGGTCTTGTTCTTGGAGTTTTGTCTGATATGTGTTCTGCATCTATTAAAATGATTGTGTCACTTTTTTTCTATTGGTGTGATGTATTCATGTTTTTGAGTCTGTATATGTGACACTAGAGATTGGACCCAGGGGTGCTTTATCACTGAGCCACATTGCCAGCACTTTTTGTTTTTCATTTTGAGACAGAGCCTCACTAAGTTGCTGAATCTAGCCTCCAACTTGTGATCCTCCTGCCTCAGCCTAGCCAGCTGCTGGGATTACAGGCATGTGTCACCACACCAGGCTTATTAACTGATTTTTGATGCTAAAACATGGTTTTATTCCTGGGATAAATCTCACTTCCCCATGGTCTATAACTTTTTATTTATTGCTAGTTAATGTTTTCTTTTATCCTTTTAAATGTTGAAAAGTATCTGTTGTTAGTTCACCCTGTGTTTTGTACTGATTACTGAAACTTTTTTTGTGTAAAAATGTGAACCCAAAGAAGAAAAGTGTTTTGTTTCTTGGTGAAGCATCAGAAGGAGAATTGGAGTGTCTGTGGTGTTTGAGGGCAGGCAGCTCAGGATATAAAACGTACAACGTAGTAAAGTTTTCCTCATCTTGCTTTTGGTATTTTTCTTTGCAGGCAAGTCTAAGAGAAATACAGAAGCTGACAGTGAGCTGGGAGGGCATGTGACTTGGGGTTGTTGGGGTATGTTCATTTGTATGCGTGCATCTTCAAATCTCTGGCACCTCACATATGGAACCAGGCCACAGGGGAATGGATATGCTCTATGAAACATTAAGTATTTTATATTTTCTGTTCTTTTTCTTTTTGCAGTATGAGGATGAAACCTAGGGTCTCCGATAAGCTAAACTCCCCCTTTATCAGGGGGATATCCCAAGCCTCTCTTCTGTGTTTTTTTTTTTTTTTTTGGAGGCACTATAAAACTAGCTTCAGAAGATTTCTGAAATGCTATTGGGCGCTAACTTATGTCATTAAAAAATAAATCAGTAAAATCTTCTAAATTCTCTCTTTTTAATTCATTTTCTTTTAGTCTCGGATCAGTGTCCTAGAGGGAGTCTCTTGTCATGATTTGCATAAATTTGGCAGCCTCGTGTCTGCTGTGATCACCAAGTCCTGGCCCAGGAACAACAGAGAAGGCCTGGATGAGATTCTTGAATACCTGCTTACGGGGCCAGATGTGAAGCAGCTCTTCAAGTTGTATGGTGCGTGTAGGGCTGGCTGGAGTTGTTGTCCTTCCTTGGGCAATAGAACAGGGCAAGGTACTTGACCTGATCCTCAGCCTGCATGTGCTGAGGTTTGGTAAAGGCAGGATGGGCAGAGGTGCCCAGGCAGGTGATAGGCATAAAGAGCATCTAGCACTAGAGCCATTTTCTGCTGAGTGCCTGCTGGATACCTGCTCCTGAGGGGACACAAAAACTGTCCTTGAAGCAACCCCTTGAAAGTCCCCAAGGCCCTTGATTTCCAGTTGAGGGAATGGAAGTACCCAGGGTAGGTTGCTTAGCCAGGGTTTTGGAGACTTACTATTTCAAAGATAACAAGTGTTTGGAACTCAAATTAAAGCCCAGCTTGACTCCCTGTGAAGCCCATCTGTCACAGGTTGAGACCAATATTGATAACTAACAAAACATGAAGTGACTCTTTAGCCATTGCCTTCCCAAGTGTTGTGCATTGATTGCCCTGGAAATGATGGTGCAGGTTTATGCATAAAATTGCTAGATTCAGATCTTGTAGTGGAAAAACTCTGGGTGTGGCAATAAAAACCCAGGGCAGATGATTGTCTGAGCCAAACCAGTTGTGTCCTTCCATGCCAGGAGACAAATAGGAGTAGCATGTGGTCCTGAAGGTGGCTGCTGTGTGCACGGGCCACAGCAGTCTGCTGGGGAAGACTATATTGTGTTACACTCCACATACTCAGCAGTATGCATCTAAGGCTCCTCCTTGTCTTTTCCTGGCTTCATGGTTCTGTTACTTTTATAACTGAGCAAAGCTCCCTTGTCTGGATGTGCCTGGGTTGGTCCATTCTCCCACTGAAGTTCATGTTAGCTGTGTCCATGTTTTTGTAATTATGAATCAAAGTCTGTATGGGTGAAGCTGGGGACTGAACCAGGGCCTCATGCCTGCTAGCCTAGCACCCCACCATCAAGCTGCATCCCAACCCTCTTCTATCTTTGTTTTTAATGGTAAAGATAAACTTGCTCTTCTCATACTACTCTATGGGCCTCATATTACTGTGAGATAAATAGTCTGGCAGTTAAACTAAGCACATTTTAAATTGTTGCCCTCTAAGTTGCTCCAAAAGCTCATGTTCCAGGTTTTGATCCTCAGACAGGCATAGGCAGAGCATGAAGCTTCAGCGTGGATCTGTCTCCTTCCTGGGTGTTATGCAGATTCTTCACTGCACCCATGGAGTGGCCTCTTATGTGTGAACTTGTCCTGTTGCAGTTTATTTTTGTACTACTGCAGGGATTCCCAAGACAGGTGAATTTCAAAGGACATCATGTGTAGTCCAAGAAATACGTTCACTGTAGCATGGGCTCAGGCCTTCAACCTTGAGCACTGTGGTTCTCCTGGCTGACTTTGGCCATTGGGAGGGTCTCCTCCTCCCAGTCAGGAGATGCACTAGGGTAAGACCTGAACCTCACAGGTACATGAACAGATGAATGAGGCATCAGCACATCTGGAAACAAAACTCACTGCTGCCGGAGCCACATGGGCATGGGGCTGGTGTGAGGTTCTAAAAGCAAGGAGAGGGGGCAGCCCTCTCTCCTTGTTTGTAGAACCTCACACCAGCAGTGGACCATGACTATGCCACGGTTTTGGCACAAGGTTTCTGTAGCTGGTGGAATTGCATTTCTTGTCTTGTCATTAACTTTTCCCCCTTTTTCATTGTGTTTAGTTTGAATTCAACCAGCTCACTGTATTCCTTATCTTCTCAGGGACAGATGAGAAGCTCTTAGCCAACATCACAGAGGACGCCAAGAGGCTGATGGCTGCCGCCAGCTCTGTCTTCACAGAGGTTGCTGGTGATGTCCTGAATGGGTCCATATTGGTCAGACGGTTGGAGCTGATCCTGAAGCACAAAAGTCAGTTTCTGGACCTGTGGCAGTTAGGTGAGCTGAGGCCAGGCTGGTAAGAAGCCCGTGTTCACATGTGTGCTGGTTGTCCTTATCCATGCCACTGAGTGGAGGCCTCTCTGTCCTTCTGGTGGTGACTGTGGGGGCACTCCCTGGAAGAGAAAGGGGTGCCATGAAGTTTGTTTCCTTTGGCTGACTTTGTCATGATTTTCCAGAGAGAAAAAATTTTTCATTGCAAGAGAAAAATGTGACATGGAAGAGACACTAGACTGGAGGATGGGCGAAGTCATGTTTCTGAAGAGAGAGAAGAGACAGGTGGACAGCCTCCTGAGGCTGTGTGGGAAGGTGAAACACCTCGCGCAAGGTACTGCTCCTGCAGTCACGCTGGGCACCCTTGAGAGCTGTAATGGGGACAGAAGCAGGCCACAAATAGTGGGGCCTTATTTGGCAGGGAGAAGCTTTTAAAACTTGTTCGTAGCCCAGTTTTCAATGCATTTGCCCAGGGAAGCAGCTTCAGCTTGTACATTCTTGTTTGTGTACATCCACGCCCATAGACATCTGCAATTTCCTAGTGTCACTGTCCTGTTCTGGCTTCCCATGGAGGAGAGGCGTAGATCTTTCTCCAGTCTGTGCCCTGCACATGAGGCTTCTTGCTGCTCTGTATTCCCAGTGGTGTCCTAAGTTACTGGCACATTCTTCAGGGTTAGGCCTTCGCCATGGTGTGAACACAGGATTCACAAGTGGATCGTGCCATGGACCATGACTATTCCACGGTTTTGGCACAAGGTTTCTGTAGCTGGTGGAATTGCATTTCTTGTCTTGTCATTAACTTTTCCCCCTTTTTCATTGTGTTTAGTTTGAATTCAACCCCGAACTATATCAGCTGTATGAGTGGATGTCTCTGAAAAGTCTCCCAGACTAAGGGCTTATTTTCCCTGGTGGGGAGGTGGCCCTCAATCTCCCCTTGCCTCGCAGGGTTGCCTTGTGCCTCCGGGTTGGTAGGACAAGCCCTGCATCCATGGCCTGCGCTTGACTCCTGTTTGACAGAGGGTGGTATCTGCTGCTTGCTGGGATGGAGGCACAGGAGGCCAGATACAGAACTGTGCCCCTGCTGTAGGTTGATCATTTGGCTGGGGACAGAGTTTCCTTCAGAGTGCTGCTTGAGTGCTGCATTGGGCCATCAGATGCAGCCTCACTACTGATCCTCTCTGTGAGGCTTATTGTCCTTCCCGGGATGCTCTGGAGAGCTGTCTGGCCCTGGTGTCCTGAAGATGTCATAAAACTGTGCTTGACTGTTGATCTCTTTTCCATCTCCAGGACTGGGCACTGGCAGATCTTTGTCAGCTGGAGATCTAGTCTTAGAACTCTAGGGAGTTCCCATGAATTGGTTTATTGTGGTTTCCTTCTTGCTGGGTTCACATCAGCAGCTGCTGGGCCTCCTGGAACAGTTGCCTGATTCTCATAACATCTCTCCTGTTTGGGCTTTGCTTCCTGAGCCTTCTTCTCAACCTTCTTGTGCAGCCTTGGCATTGAACTCTTCATTTCAGCTCTCACATATATTTAATTTTAAGACACTCCCTTTTTTCTTTTTCTTTTTCTTTTTCTTTCTTTCTTTTTTTTTTTTTTTTTTTTTGGTACCAGGTATTGGTACCAAAAACCCTCTGAACTCTGAACTCAGGTGCACTTAAACACTGAGCCACATCCCCAGCCCTATTTTGTATTTTATTTATTTAGAAATAAAGAAATAAAAAAAATAAAAGAAATAAAATATTTATTTTTATTGGTTCTTTTTAGTTATACGTAGAAATAGAATATACTGGCATAATTTTAAAAGCATGGAATATAATTTGTTCTAATTCATCCCCAGTATTTTTATTTACCTTAATTTCCTCCCATTCCCTGTTCCCTTCCCTCTACTCTACTGATCATTTTGCTATTTACTTAAGAGTTTTTCTAAAAATTAGTTTCTTGTGGGTATACATGATGGTGAGATTCACTGTGGTATATTCATGGTCTATACACACAGGTATATAGGAAATTTAGGTTGCATTCATTCCACTGACTTTTCCTATCCCTTCCCTCCTCCCTTATATTCATTCATCTTTGTCTACTCTTCTGATCTTACTTTGATTATTTTTAATGCCCCCACCCCTGATTTTGGATTGATTTCCACATATCAGACATAATATTCAACCTTTAACTTTTGGACTGTGGCTTATTTAACTTATGATAGTCTCCATTTCCACCCATTAACCAAAAAAATAACATAAAACCATTTTTCTTTATAACTGAGTAATTGTAACACTCCATTGTGTACATTTACCACATTTTTGAGAGAGAGAGAGAGAGAGAGAGAGAAAGAGAGAGATTTTTTTTTTTTGGTAGATGGACACAACACAATGCCTTTATTTTATTTTTTTATATGGTGCTGAGAATCGAACCCGGTCCCGCCCATGCTAGGGGAGTGCTCTACCGCTGAGCCACAATCCCAGCCCCCCACACATTTTCTTTATTCATTTGTCCAAGGGCACTGAGGTTGGATCCATTGCTTATCTATTGTGAATTGAGCTACTATAAACATCGATGTGGTTGAATCACTGTAGTTTGCTGATTTTTTTTTGAGATTGCATTTTGTTGGTTCTTTTTAGTTACACATGAGAGTAGAATTCACTTTGATGTAATTGTATAAGCCTGGATTATATCTTTTATTGGTGGGCTGAGTAATTTCTTTTTTATTATTATATTCATTTTTTATTCTACTTAGTTATATATGATAGCAGAATGCATTTCAATTTATCATACACAACTGGAGTACAACATTTCACTTCTCTGGTTGTACATTGTGTAGAGACGCATCATTTGTGCAATCATACATGTACGTAGGGTAATGATGCTCATCTCATTCTACCATCTTTTCTACCCTCATAACCCCTCCCCAACCTCCCCTTTGCCCAATCCAAAGATCCTTCATTCTTCCCACGCCCCCCCTCCATCATTGATCAGCATCCACTAAAGGGAGAAAACATTCCACCTTTAGTTTTTTGGGATTAGCTTACTTTGCTTAGCATTATATTCTCCAACTTCATCCGTTTACCTACAAATGCTACAATTTTACTCTCTTTTAATGCTGAGTAATATTCCATTGTGTGTGTGTGTGTGTGTGTGTGTGTGTGTGTGTGTGTGTTTGTGTATATAGGTATACCACAGTTTCTTTATTCATTCATCTTTTGATGGGCCTCTAGGTTGGTTCCACAGTTTAGCTATTGTGAATTCAGCTGCTATAAACATTTGTGTGGCTATGTCACTATGCTATGCTGATCCTAAGTCCTTTGGGTGTAGACTGAGGAATAGAATAGCTGGGTAAAATGGTGATTCCATTCCAAATTTTCAGAGGAATCTCCTTACTGCTTTCCAAAGTGGATACACCAATTTGCAGTCCCACCAGCAATGTATGAGTGTACCTTTTTCCCCACATCCTCACCAACACTCATTATTGCTTGTATTCTTGATAAATGTCATTTTGATTGGGGTAAGATAAAATCTTAGAACAGTTTTGATTTGCATTTTTCTAATTAGTAAAGATGTTGAACAGTTTTTTTATATATATTTATTGATCGATTGTATATCTTCTTCTGAGAAGTGTCTGTTCAGTTCCTTATCCCATTAATTGACTGGGTTGTTTAGGTTTTCTTTCTTTTTTTTTTGGGTATTGAGGTTTTTGAATTATTTCTATATCTTGGAAATTAGGGTTCTATCTGACGTGTGTGTGGTAAAATTCTGCTCCCATACCTCACTGATTGTATCTTTTGCTGAGAATAAGTTTTTGAGTTTGAATCCATTCCATTTATTGATGCTTAATTTTATTTCTCATGCCTTAAGAGTCTTGTTAAGGAAGTCGGGGCCTAATCTGACATGATGATTTAGGCCTACTTTTTCATCTGTTAGGTACAGTGTCTCTGGTATAATTCCTAGGTCCTTGATACACTTTGAGTTAAGTTTTATGCATGGTAAGAAATAGAAGTTTTAATTTCATTTTGCTACAGAGGATTTCCAGCTTTCCCAGCACCATTTGTTGAAGAGGCTATCCTTTCTGCAGTGCATGTTTTTGGTACCTTTGTCTAGTATGAGAAACCTGTATTTATATGGGTTGGTCTCTGTATCTTCTATTCTGTAACATTGGTCTACAGGTCTATTTTGGTGCCAATACTAACCTGTTTTTGTTATTATTTTTCTGCAGTATAGTTTAAGGTCTGGTATTGTGATGCCCCCTGCTTCACTTTTCTTGCTAAGGATTGCTTTGGCTATTCTGGGTCTCTTATTTTTTCAAGTGAATTTCATGATTGCTTTTTCTACTTCTATGAAGAATGTCATTGGGATTTTAATAGGAATTGCATTAAAACTGTGTAACATTTTGAGTAGTATGCCCTTTTGACAATATTAACTCTGCCTATCCAAGATAATGGGAGATCTATCCATCTTCTAAGGTCTTCTCCAATTTCCTTCTTTAGTGTTCTGTAGTTTTCAGGTTTTTCACCTCTTTTGTTAGGTTGATTCCCAAGTATTTTGTATTTTTTGAGGCTATTTTGAATGGGGTAGTTTTTGTAATTTCTCTTTAAGTGGATTAATCACTTATGTATAGAAATGCATTTAATTTATGGGTATTGATTTTATATCCTGCTACTTTGCTGAATTAATTTATTAGTTCTAGAAGTTTTCTGGTGGAATTTTTTGGATCTTCTATATATAGAATCATGTTGTCGGCAAATAATGATAGTTTGCGTTTTTCTTTTCTTGTGCATATCCCTTTAATTTCTTCTGTTTTTCTGATTGTTCTGGCTAGAATTTCAAGGACTTTGTTGAATAGAAGTGGTAAAAGAGGGCATCCCTGTCCTGTTCCAGTTTTTAGAGGGAATGCTTTTATTTATTTATTTATTTATTTATTTATTTATTTATTTATTTATTTTCATTTAGAATGATGCTGGCCTTGGGCTTAACATGGGTAGCTTTTACAGTGTTGAGGTATGATCCTAATATTCCCAGTTTTTCTAGTGTTTTGAACATGAAAGTGTGCTGTATTTTGTGAAATGCTTTTTCTGCATCTATTGAGATGATCATCTGATTCTTGTCTTTAAGTTTATTTATGTGATGTATTACATTTACTGATTCCATATGTTGAACCAACCTTGCTTCCCTGGGGTGAACCCCATTTGATCGTGGTGCACTATCTTTTTAATATGTTTTTTGTATGAGATTGGCCAGGATTTTATTGAGAATTTTTGTATCTGTTCATCAGGGATATTGGTCTGAAGTTTTCTTTCCTTGATGTGTCTTTGTCTGGTTTTGGTATTAGGGTGATGTTAGCCTCATAGAATGAGTTTGGAAGGGTTTCCTCCCTTTCTGTTTCATGGAATAATTTGAGGAGTACTAGTATTAGTTCTTCTTAGAAGGTCTTGTAGAACTCAACTGAAAATTCATCTGGTCCTGGGCTTTTCTTGATTGGTAGGCTTTTGATGGTGTTTTCTATTTCCTTGCTTGAAATTGATCTATTTAAATTGTGTATGCCCTCCTGATTCAGATAGAATAGATCATATGTTTCTAGAAATTTTTTGGTGTCATCAAGATCTTCTATTTTATTGGAGTATAAATTTCAAAATAGTTTCTAATAATCTTATGTATTTCAATAATTTCCATCATGATATTTCCTTTTTCATCATGAATTTTAGTAAATTAAATTTTCTTTCTCTTTCTCTTTGTTAGCCTGGCTAAGGGTTTATTAATTTCATTTATATTTTAGAAGAACCAGCATTTCATTTTGTCAACTTTTTGAATTCTCTCTTTTGTTTTAATTTCATTGTTTTCAGCTCTGATTTTAATTATTTCATGTCTTCTACTACTTTGGGTGTTGATTTGTTCTTCTTTTTGAAGGGCTTTGAGATGTAATGTTAGGTCATTTATTTATTGACTTTTTATTCTTTTAATGAATGAGCTTACTGCAATCAACTTTCCTCTTAGCACTGCCATCATAGTGTTCCAGAGATTTTGATATGATGTGTTGATATTCTCATTTACCTCTAAGAATTTTTTTAACTGATCTTTGATGTCTTCTGCTTGCTACCCATTTCTCTTCTAATATCATATTATTTAGTCTCCAAGTGTTGGAGTAGCTTTTATTTTTTATTTTATTATTGATTTCTGCTTTCATTTTCTTATGATATGATAGAATACAGAGTAGTATTTCTATTTTTTATTGTATTTGCTGAGAGTTGCTTTGTGGCCTAATACATGGTCTATTTTAGAGATGGATCCGTGTGCTTCTGAGAAGAAGATGTATTTACTCGATGATTGATGAAATACTCTATATATGACTGTTACATATAAATCATTTAATTGTATTATTGAGTTCTGTAGTTTGTTTAGTTTTTGTTTGGAATATCTATCCAGAGGTGAGACAGGTGTGCTAAAGTCACCGAGTATGATTGTGTTGTGATCAGTTTCTTCTTGAAATTGAGAAAGGTTTGTTTGATATACATAGAACTTCCATTGTTTGGGGCATAGACTTTTATGATTGTTATGTTTTGTTGATATATGGTTCCCTTAAGCTGTGTCAAATGTCCTTCTTCACCTCTTCATCAAACCTTTGGTTTGATGTCCACTTTATCCGTTATTAGAATGGAAACCCCTGCTTGTTTACATGGCCTATGTGAGTGGTATGTTTTTTCCCCATCCTTTCACCTTTCACCTGTGAATGTCTTTTCCTATGAGATGAGTCTCTTGAAAGCAGCATGTTTTTGGATTTTTTTAATCCAATCTGTAAATCTATGTCTTTTGATTGATGAGTTTAGACCATTCACATTCATGTATTCCCAGTCATTTTGGTTTATTTTTGGTTTTTAAGTTGACTTGATTTCTCCTTTGATTGGATTTTCCTTTAGTGTAGTTCCTCCTTTTACTGATTTTTATTGTTATTTTTCATTTCTTCCTCATGGAACATTTTGTCAAGAATATTCTATAGTGTAGGCTTTCTCATTGTAAATTCTTTTAATTTTTATCATGGAAGATTTTTATTCCATCATCAAATCTGAAGCTTAATTTTTCTGGGTAGAAGATTCTTGATTGGCATCCATTTTCTTTCAGAGCTTGATATATGTTGTTCCAGGATCTCCTAGCTTTGAAGGTCTCGGCTGAGATATCTACTGAGATCCGAATTGTTTTCCCCCTATACGTAATCTAAAACTTTAATCTTGTGGCTTTTAAAATTCTATTTTTTTTCTATATGCTAGGCATTTTCGTTATAATGTGCCTTGGTGTGGATCTGTTGTAATTTTGTATATTTGCTGTCCTGTAAGCCTCTTGTTTTGATTTTTCCAATTCATTCTTCATGCTTGGGAGATTTCCTGTTATTACTTCATTGAAGAGATTATACATTCCTTTGGTTTGTATCTCAGTGCCTCCCCCTATCCCAGTAATGCTTATATTTGGTCTTTTCATGTTTTCCCATAATTCTTGAAGGTTCTCTTTACAGTTTTTCACCATCTTCACTATATGGTCAACTTTATTTTCAAGATTATATATTTTGTCTTCATTGCCTAAGGTTCTGTCTTCCAAGTGATTTAGTCTACTGGTGCTTTCTGTTAAATTTTTTATTTGGTTTATTGTTTCCTTCATTTCAAGGATTTCCCTTTTTTTTCACAGTCTCTATGATTCTCTTGAAGTAACCTTTTGTTACCTGTATTTCCTCTCAATCTCTTTGGTGGAGCAGTCAATTGTTGCTTGTATTTGCTCTTTTAATTCATTCTTTGCTCTGCAGATCATTTTAATTATGTACATTTGGAATGGAATGTCAATGGAATCTATTATTGTATCAGCTTGGTGTGTTTCAAGCACTTTCTTCCCTTGTTTCTTCATGTCGTCCATGTGTCTTCCTCTCTAGCATTGTGGATTCTAGGTATTATAGTTTCTAACTTATAATCTTGTAGTGATTACCAATTCCTTGCCTGCAGGAACCTGAAATATGGTCTTGTTGGTCCTGCCTGTTGTCACTAAATGGAAGCCAGGGGAAAAGCCACTGCATGCATGAGTAGATGGGTCCATAGTATGGTCGCTCTCCTCCTACCTTAGAGTGGGCTGGGGTCGCTGTTGTCTGCTCCACTTCCTTCTGTATGGCAGAAAGGCTGAGGTCACTGTCATCTGCTCCTTGTGTTTTATTCAGAGACAGAGTCTCACTGAGTTGCTCCGCATCTCGCTTTTGTTGAAGCTGGGTTTGAACTCACGATCCTCCTGCTTCAGCCTCTCAAGCTGCTGGAATTACAGGCATATGCCACCACACCAGCACTTTTTTTTTCTAATTTTTTTTTTAGTTGTAAACGAACACAATCTTTATTTATTTATCTTTATGTATTGCTGAGGTTCAAATCAAGTGCCTCACATGCTAGGTGAGCTTTCTACCACTGAGCCACAACTGCAGCCCCTCCCTTTTTTCTTTAAAGATCCATTTATATACTATGCTGTTGTCGTGGATCATGGTTGAAGTATCTTATCTTTTGGAGATTATTGGTATTTTTAAAGATTTTTCTTTTCCTTGCATAGTTTTCCACTTCATCCAATTTGCTTCTCTCTGTTGGCTTTCCCCGCTTTCTTTTCTTTATTGCATGCTGAGGATGAAACAAACCTAGCCTTTTCTTTTTTTTTATGTGGCACTGAGCATCGAACCCCATGCCTCACACATGCTAGAACGCTAGGCAAGCATTCTACCACTGAGCTATAGCAGCCCTATTGGGTTTTTGGTATGTTCCCCATGTTAAAGCTTTTTCTATTCTGGTTGGAGATTTTTGTTTGTCTGTGTCCATAAAGAAAGTCACCACAAGTGGATTGACAGGCTAAGGGCTTCTGGGCCATGGCCCCTGAGGCTCTGTGGCTGCCCTTGAATTGACTTGGTCCTTGAGGGCTTCTCTTGTGGGCTGGTCACTTTTGCAGCCCCCTGCCTGCTGCCATGTTTCTGGATCCAAGAGGGAGTGTAGGAGGGTGAGCTCCTCTACTCCAGTTCTCCTGCCCTGGTGGCTGTGTGGTCCTCTTAGTTCTTAAATTGAGTACTCCCTGTCCTTTGTAACTGCCCAAGACAGGTATATGTCTAGAAGTGGCCTCCAGGCCTGAGATCCTTATAAGTGGTCCTTCCTGTCCCTTGCCAGGCAGAGGGCAGCCTCCATGGTGGGGATGGACTCTTAGCAACTGCTTCTTAAACAGACTTTGAACTCACTTCCTGTTCCCTCTCTGCCTCCTCCAGTCTAGGGTGACCTTAGAAACTAGTGTCCTTGCCTACCAGGAGCTTGTGCTTGGCCTGGCTGAGCTCATGTCTACTGTGGCCTCAGGGTCTGTGTTTTCAGGCCCCAGGAGTATCATTTGGTGTGGTCATTTTTCTACTTCTCAGTGTATGTTGCTATTGGGCTCCTTTTTCTACTCTCCTCATTCCTGATGGTTATGATCTTTGAAAAAGCAATTTCTAATCTGTCACTGGAGACAGATTTGGGAGGAAAGGAGATGGATATGTGTTTCCAATTGTCCTTTCCACACAAGAGCTTACAATTTGTTATTTATCTTGAAAACTGATGAATGGGCCACAGAAGGGTGGAGGGGAGGAAGGATGAATTCTTCCTGTGACAAAAATCCCAGCAATGGTGTTCACTTAGATTTCTTAAGGCAGTGATTAGAAATACTGAGAAAGTAAAATAAGATGCTACCATGACTAGCAGTTTAACTTCCATGTTTCCTTGTGGTTTCCAAAGTGGATTTTGGAGAGATTGAAGCAAGACACATGGAAGACCTGAATTGCAAAAGACTGAATGAAATCATGAGTTTGAGCCAGCCATTGTCCTCGGCCTGTAAGCAGATGACACACTACAACCTAGGCCCCAAGGTCCAGGAAATGGCTGAAAGGATAGACTCACTGACAGACAGCCACATCTTCCAGATCTTCTGGGAAGAAGCCACAGAGTCATTGAACGATCCCAAAGGGGAATATGAAAGTCGACCCCTTGCACTTACAGAGGCCTATGAGTACTTATATTTGCCTTGTTACCAAAGGTTCATGAAACTGTATCAGGATCTGAAGTCAGGAGATGTCACCTTTGCAGAAATTGATGTCATCTTCAAAGACTTTGTAGATAAATACAATGACCTGACTTTGGACCTCCAGATCATGTGTGAAGTACATCCTCAGGCCCAGAGGGGCTGGATCTCAGAGCGTGTTGAGCAGATCAAGGAGTACCATAGCCTGCACCAGGCAATCAGCTCAGCCAAAGTCATCTGCAAGGTCAAAAAGGATTTTGGATTGACTGGTGACTTCAGTGTTCTTTACACTTTAATAAACTTTGTAAGTTATTTTCTGGGGATTCCTGTGAGGTGGGGGCCTACCTCAGACTCCTTGGAAGCCCCAGGGATTCTGGGAAGGGCATTGCATGCTTTTAGCACCTTTGTCTAATATAAGGTAGTTGTAATTTTGTGGGTTGGTTTCTGTGTCCTCTATTCTGTACCATTGGTCTACCAGCCTGTTTTGGTGCCAGTACCATACTGTTTTTGTTACTATTACTCTGTAGTATAGTTTAAGATCTGGTATAGTGATACTACCTGTTTCACTCTTCCTGCTTAGAATTGCTTTAGCTATTCTAGGTCTCTTATTTTTCCAGATGAATTTCATAATTGCTTTTTCTATTTCTGTTAGGAATGCCATTAGGATTTTGATCAGAATCACGTTGAATCTGTCGAGTACATTTAGTTTTTAACTCCTCTCCTAATGTGACTGAGGTGCAACTATATAATAATTATAGAGCTCATGGGTTTACCAGTGAATGTACACCAAGAGCTCAGGCATGTGCACACATGGGCCACCAACAGACCCAGGGTGCGAGGGGCCTGTGGGGACTTATTCTTAGGGTCTTGGCCTTTGTCTTGGCAGAAGGAAAAACACAAGGAAGGAAAAAACAGGTGGATACACATAAACAACTCTCTCAGCAATAGTCCCTGGATTTATAAATTTCCCAGTAACTTTCTTCCTCAGTCAGTACCTTTGAACCATCTGTAAGAGGAATGGCCATATCTCACATTTTAAAGGAAAAGCTACCCCAACCACTCCAGAGGGATCATCCCTCATTGGCTTCCATCCACCAGCCCAGGATCCTGGAAGCCAGCACCACTCAAGCACAAGAGGCACATCCACCCACCAACAACTAATGTAGCCAGATATCAGATAAGGATGAGAAAACAAAAATCACTTTTGGAGCTCCAGATCAACAGGAACAAGGGTCAGTGCACATGGAAAAGTTTTGCCATCATCATTAATGTGCTCCTGTCACCCCTTATAGCCACAGACACACACATGCCACCTAGCCAAAGAGATCACCCAGGCACTGATGGACATGCAGCTACAATCTATATTTTTACAAATGTAGGCTTGTACATTCCCATATACTCTACACTCCCTAAAATATGTGCACATGATATCACCAAACACTGAATTTGCACACACAGACAGACACAAACACACACACACACACACACACACACACACAAAACTACCTGTTAATAAAAGTGACACAAACAAAGTACTAAATTTTCAGGAAAAATCACACAGACTTGATTCTCAAGAGAAATACACACTCAATAAACATAAGTAATATTGCTTCATCCCCAACACACACAAAAAATCCCTTAAACCTTCCCAAGATTGAATACAACCAGGTAAAACTTAATTATAAAAATGTATCATCCATAACCCTAAAGGACATAGGCACAACCACCAACATACACACATGAACATGACTCTACATCCCCAAAATCATTTGATCTGCAAACACCTACTCCCAAACACACATAAAGTTTCCTAGGCCTTCTCCAAGTGTACACATCAATGATGTCAACTACAGTCTAGCTATCAGCATTTCCCAAATACAAACGTAACACATGTGTGGCCCAAATACATATATTTTACCACTGCGCTCTCTAATCTCACATCTTCCCAATCAAACAAACAAACAAATAAAAATACATATATTCACAAAAACACTCCATTCAAATGCTCCTCTTAATAACTAAATACAAGGCCCACCATGCAATAATTATCATACATACTGTCAGTACCCAAGCCTCCTCACTCGTATTCTCATATAAACATAACTCCTATATTCCCACTGTGGAAGCAAACACCAGCTACCTCCAGCTCAAGAATGAATACATAGCCACCACATATCCTAAATGCATTCACAGCCCTAGATTACACGAGCCTGAGAACACAGGTGTCTGTCTGAATTTACATATCCACAGTACTCTCACAGACCCAAAAGCACATGTAGCCACTCAGTCACTATGAACAGATATGTACAGGACTGCTCATATCTCCTAATGTACACAGTCACAAGCACACAACACTGTGGAACTCTGAAAATCCTCAATTGCATAAACTTCCTATCTGCCAAAATGCTTGACTGTATACCCAGAGTTCCTCATGCCCAAATCTAAAACAAATTCACATCAAACCCCAATTAAATAACAATCAATGATGTTTTTTACAAAGTCTCATAATTCCAGTCACCTCCAAGAAACACTTAAAATAGATATGAAGTAGGACAGAAGAGGGTGGACATCAGAGAAATTTTCAGGAAGCAGGTTTATTGGCTGCAGTCGACCTACCCAGAGTATGGTTCATGCCTAAAACATTCTCTGGAAAGTTATTTTGGAAATATTTTGAACTTTATATCCCATGGCAGGTGGGGGCTTGAAGGTTCACTTGACAAGTGCTTTTCATTCTATCCACTAGTTCAGACACAGGTTTCACAAGTTTTTTACCAAGAAAACAGAGACAATATCTTTTGTACAACAAGTTTACAGATTTTAACTTTACCACACCTTTTGTGTGTAAATCTGGCATTTACAAGAAGGAAGATGCTACCAAGCACAATAACCTCTTCAGACATGCTGTTGATCTGACAAGAGGAGAGACTTAATTATGGCAAGAGTCTTTTGGATGAGGGTATTTGGTGTGTTTCAGATACACATAACCTCATACCCTAGAAAAACACTATTACCCAAAATGCAATAACACAAACTCTCCCTCAATAACTGAGTAGACTCGGACCAAGCAAATATACTTATTAACATATGACATCAATTTCTATTCTCAAATGAAAATATATACAATCACCTGTAGGTTGAAAATATGCACATACTGCCTCAGAATATGAAGTTCAACAAAAATCTCAGATACACAGACACTGCTAACTCCTCCTACATACTCACAAAGGATACCCCTTCATTCCCAAGAACAACACGATCATCTCAAAGCCCTAAATAAGACATACACAGCAGTCCCTCTTAAGACATTATCAACAGAAACTGTACACATCCATGGGCCATGTACACATAACTCCTAACACCCTAACACCCTTAATCCCTTTCTCTCCAAATCTCTGTACACCAAAGAGTATGTCTCAAAATTCTCACCTAGGCACCATGAACATACATATACACTCTAAGATCTGAAAATGCACAGATCCAACACTGAGTGGTAAAATAACATCCTAGCTCTTCTCAAATGCATGCACACATGTTCACAATAGGCCACAATGCCAAAACACCTACAGAACCAGCAAAAACACCCAAACACACATTCTGCTGGAAAGGCACTGACCCAAGAAATCACTCAGACACAATCTTTACACATGACAACCAAACACTCACACATAAGATAATTCATGATGTCCTGTTTCATGTTCTTTCATACCTCTACACATGAAACACACAAGAACACAAAGTCCTAGTGCTAGAAGCCCAAATTCACAAACACACACACAAAGACATACACACACACACACACACACACACACACACACACAAACACACAGGATAGGATACCCCATACACAGTCTGAACACAGACACATCCAATTAGCTATTTGTTCAATGCTATTGATCTTCTAACATTGCAGATAAAAGTGGAGGGATGAAAATGCAGATTCCAGGCACACACCTTGGTGTTGAAAATATAAGAGAATAGAAAAATGCAAAGCAGAGAGCACATTCTCTCCTATAAAACAAAATGTTCTTAACATTCACTCAATGAGTGCTCAATATGAAGAAAACATTTCAAGTAGAAAGAGAACCTTCTCAGATAAATATTCTTCAGAGGAAGCTTCTCTGGAACACTGAAGGGGTCCCTAAAGGAGAGGATCATCCCAAATAGACCCTTTTGAGTACACACTGTCAACCCAGACAGATATCTCCTAGCTGGGAGGCCACACCATTGTGCAATGTGTGTTCCCATGCCAGGCCCAGGCTTGTTCACCTGGGGTCCCTTTAGCCACATGCACTTTTATTTCTGGATGGGGTCTACAGTGCTCTTACACAAGAGGTCATGGGCATCCTTACATGACCCAATTATAAACTGGGTACATTACTGTCATGTTTGTTTCTTTAAAATTGAGTGAAGGAAGTATCAGCTGCTCCCTGCTACTTATAAACATCGGAGGTGGGTTTGATTAGGGGATTTTGACAGAAGCTGTCCTAATCTCTTTCCAACACTGTGGCAATTTACCTGAGATCAACACTTTCAAAGAACCAGAGATTTATTTTGGCTCATGATTTCAGAGGTTACATTCTATGATTGCTTGGGCCTCTTCCCTCTGGACCTGTGGCAAGGCAGAACATCTGGAAGAGACTATGTTCTGCTCATCTCATGAGAGCTGGGAAGCAAAAAGAAACAGAATAGAAAACAGAATAGAGACAGAAATGCACAGAGGTCCCAGTACCCCTTTAGGTGCACATCCCCAAGAAATTAATTTCATCAACTGAGCCCCACTTTCTAAAAGCTTCCCACACCTCCCAATAGTGCCATCAGGTGGGAAACATAGGTATAATAGGTGAATATTTGGGGGAAACTAAAGATCAATATCAAAATATCTACCCCTTGTCCCCAAAAGCTCATGTCTGTCTCACAGAAAAAAAAGAAGCATTCAGTCCACCTAAAAGAGTTCACCAATCTCAACAGTGCCTTCCTTTCTCAATAGTCCTCATCCCAAGTCTCCTCTGAGACTCAAGGGATCACAGTGATGCTGAATCCTAAATTAAAAGGTTTTTTTTTCCTCCACTCTCTTCTTTTTGATTTACAAACATAGCTTTCTTTCTCCCCACACCCTCACTCTATCATAATGACTAACCATAGAATTAGTTAAAAGTACTAACCCTTGCACTGGGCACTTCTTCTTGATAGTTCACAGAAAATGTCCAAATGAAAAGATATGGGCAGAAGTGTAGAGCAGAGACTGACTAGAAGGGAAACCAGATGCTCACACCTTCAGAATGCAAGCATCTAAACAATCATGTTATCTTAGATTCACAGATCCAGATGGCTCATGGTCCACTGGACCCAGAAAAAACCCATACAACCCCAAATCCTCTAAAGGACATTCTGTCAACACTAGTGAACTGCCCTTGTGCCCACCTGCCCAAGACTGAGAGAACAATACCACATGACACACCATATACATTTCACTCAACAGCACTAAGCATGATGAAACCAGGAGCTAGCCATTCATTTGTGACAAGCTGGATTGTTGAAAAATGAAGCCTTTCTTCTCTCACCTCTCTGGCTGTCTCAGGCAGAGCAAAGCAGCACAAACATTTTATAGTTGTTGTGATGTGTCCCTGATGCCCCACTCACAATGCTTGTGTAATCTGTAAGATATGAACACATTGTTGCCTGAACATATTTACTTCACACAGATGCCTGTTCATAAAAATGGTGCACACATACACAATAGAAGTATGCTAGTAAATAATCCAGAGGTAGGTAAGAAAGTCTTGACTTTTAGTGTACAAAGTATATTTATCTCAAGACTAACTTCAACCTAAAAACTCAATACTTCTGAACACCAAACTGAAAGGGATGAGCAGCATCAGCTACCATAGCTGGTTACTGGCAGCTCCAGTATACAAAAAATATGTGCACAAAATTTACCTGCCCTAGGGTACTAACTTGAATTCCAATCCCAAATACACAAACAAAATCGCAATAACACCTCCAGACAAAAATACATCTCATGGCTTCTGAGCAGATGAACATCTGATATCTCCATCCCAAACACACAGAAACACCACCTGTTGCTACATAAATTTTGGAGAAAAATACCCTATTCAAACTAAATGTTCAAGCACATTCCTACAAGTTTTCATACAGGTACAACATCGCTAGGACATATACCTGTACAACAAATACACTGCTCATATATACCCAATGAATATCTTACAGGCACAGACTCTGGAAAACCAAAAGTATACAACCAGTCATCTCTTGAACTAACAATAGACCCAAGTGAAATCCCACAGTTCTAAAAAATACACATTCCATAACATAAAAAGATACAATATATTTCCAAGCACACAATGAACCTCTCACATCTGCCAGAGTACACATCACAAGAGCCCAATGAATTCAAAACACACTCAGACACCAACAATTTATACTTCTCAAATGCATGAGACTAAACATAATTATATACCAGGACCACACATTCTATGAACATCACCAAAATCATCAAGAATTACATGCCACAATAAACACAAAACACAATTCCTGAGAATCCTGTATACACAAATTCTAAATACACACATCCACAAATCCATGTGATACACCTAATCACTTGGGTGCCTACATACAAAACACAAAAATGCTAGTCTTGTGTGCAGACAGGAGTTCAATACCAGAACACACAAAAAACCATGCACACATTAATCTCTATTTATGGATCAATATATACATAATTTCTGAACAGGAAAGGAGAGAGAGACACATAAATATATCCAAATCATGAATATAGAATGTCTTTAAAACACTGCACAGTATTCCACATCTCCAGAATGCAACTTGCCAACCTGACCAGCCAAACATTCCTGTCCACACCTAGAAATGACACAGCATTCTCCAAAGAAATACACTTTGAATACTCCTAGCAACCTCATTCCCAATGAAGAAATTTATAGAATTCAACCATCCATTTACAAATCCACAAACCAATTTCCATGCCTGAGACACAAAAAATATCTCAAGAATATCATCTAAAATACACATAAGCTCACTTACAAAATCCAAATTATATGGGCGAGTAAAACACATTTTGTTTTTACTCAAATGCTAACAAATTACTATATCACGTATCCCTAAAACATATAAACAAAATGCCCATAACCTCCATATATATGCACAATGTCACCTCTTCATCACATACCAGTTACAAATAACTTTCTGCTTGAGGAAGTTACAAATAACTTCCTAATTCATACATATATGGCGCCAGAAAGCAGACATCAACTGCCATGTCCCTTAAGCACACATACCAATTGACACCTAAATATTCTCCTTCTCACAATTATTACTGATACATGCAACACAAATACACCCACACACACCTGAGCTGTAGTAGTTAATACAAACTGAACACACAAGTAACTCTCCATAGGCATCTAATTTCTACAGTTACCCATTACATAAAAATATGCAAATATACCAAATTATACACAAAATATTACACTATCTTCATATACAAGTTCACACACTCCCAAATATGAATAACTCCTTGTCTATAAAAATTCAGAACCCTACCAACTCCACACCACACTTGAACATATTCATCCTACTACTCCACAAAATTAGTAACTGACCAGCCTTCAAGCATGCAAGTACACATACATGAATAAAGAAAAGAAATTTTTTATAAAACCCCACATAACCAAGTATATCCCATATCCCAAGTATACAAATACCACTCCTCCATTTCCCAACAATATCAATCACATGGCAAACCCATAGATTTAGACCCAAACACATTCATTAACATAGCCCATACACAAACACACATATTACACCCAAACATCCCAAGGTGCATTCATGAGCCTAAACAAATAAACAACGGCCCTCTAAATACACCAAACCCTGCACAGTCTCACAAAAAACATCATGACTTTCCCTTGGTCTCAAATAGCCACACAGACACCATCACACACACCAGTGAATACATATAAGATTCTCATGGGTAAGTTTAAAACAAAATAAACCCTAAATTTTGAATGCATATCAACATTTTAGGGAAACCAGCATTCCACAAAAAAAAAAAAAAAAAAAAAAAGAGTATAAAAAAACACTGAAGCCCTCTGAATTCTTACCATCCCTCTAGGAAAAGCACAGCATCTCATTTTCTCATGCAAATAACCACCCCATGATTTTATGCCCATGAAAATGAAAGGAAAACTTCCTGGCATCCTGAAATTCATATAAGGGCTGCCCTACAGCCCACCAATACCACATAAGAGCATATCACCAATTTCACTGCACAATACATGAGAAACACAAAAATTGATAAGAAAATATGAATCTTTTTATTGCAAAATGCCCTTTGGTCAAATGGCTCTCTTATAATAATTATAATCAAAAAAATCACGAAAGAACATATAAGCCCTTCACCCAATGAAAATCCAATTCTCTTAGTTTATACCTGCCCTGTCTTTCACAGATTATCTGCACACTATAAACCCAGCTAGAAATGCACAAGATGCTCCACCTTCTTGGAAACTCCTAGTCCAAAGTTATGGGAGAAGGTCAGACCTGAAAAGATGCTTGCCAGAAATTTTGACCATGACAGGCATGGTGATGCACACCTGTAATCCCAGCACCTTTGGAGGCTGAGGCAGGAGTTCAAAGCCAGCCTCAGCAACAATGAGGAACTAAGCAACTAATTGAGACTCTGTCTCTAAATAAAAGACAAACTAGAGCTGGGGATGTGGCTCAGTGGACAAGTACCCCTGAGTTCAATCCCCAGTATCCATGACCACCCCCCAATAACAGAAAAATAAATGTTGACCACAACAAAACCCACAAACCACTCTAATCAAGAATTTTAACAGAGAAACTTTGATCACTTAAGTCTTGTTTAGACCTACTGGACTGGAACTCTTGATGACATACATGAATAAGATAAGACATACACAGCCCACACTCCAGAGGAGGCTACTTTTCTGAAACACTAGACAACTGATGCACCCACCTAGGACCATCATATGTTCCTTTGAGCCTACCATCTTCCATTCCATCAGGCCAACTTGTTGCTAATAAAGCTCATTCTCACTACTTCTCAAGTCATTGACTCTATTGGGATATAGTGAGAAAAACACACACATGATGTAAAATGCTCAACAAAAACTAGCAAATTTTCTCCTGAAATTCTTTCATTTCAAAAATGTATATGCTAGGGGCTGGGCCTGGGGCTAGGGTTCAGTGGTAGAGAACTTGCCTAGCTTATGTAAGGCACTGGATTCTATTCTTAGCACCACACAAAAATAAATAAAGGAATTGTTTGCATCTACAACTGAATATATATATATATATATATATATATATATATATATATATATATATATATAGAGAGAGAGAGAGAGAGAGAGAGAGTAGCTTTTAACCCTCTCGTACACAGTTCTCACAGCCCCTAAATTTACACATATAAACCTAAATACTCTGAACATACATAAAAAACTCCAACAATCCTGAACACAAACACACATTTATTTTTTCCTTCCTCAGAATGGAAATGAAAGTAATGAATTTGAGCTGAACAGAAGTAGATTATGTTGGATACTGACATCTGCAACTTGGATCTATTATCAGTGAAGGGACTTTTTTACCAATTTCTGGGAATGCTGCTGGAAACGACCTTGACTGTCAGCTCCCTTGACATCTGCATCAGCTATAGAGAGCACCCTCAAGAGCTCTTACAACTTTCTAGGAAGGTTTCATGGATAAATGGGTAATAAAAAGCTGAGTACACCCCTAATGACAATATTAATCCTCCACTGACACAGGAGGCTAGCTGAGACTGTTTGGGGGCCTGGGTCATATTTCAACTTCTCCTCAGCCTTATTATGCTCTCTTTGAATATTTAAACAAACAAAAATGAACAAACAAACAAAAACCTTGCTTACAAAATTGTCTCAGGGACTGACCTTCAAGGAAAACAACATAAGACAGCATTCTTTGATTCCTTCAATGATTACTCATTAAGCACCAAGAGACACTGAAAGATCATCTCTCTTATGGATATTTCACTCCACAGAAGAAAATAGACAATAAACAAATATATGTATTATGGATTCACACATGGAGTTTTTGGAGAGAATCAGTAAGCAATTAAATTAAAGGGCAGGGTCTCTACAGAAAGAAGGGACGGGCTACAAATATAGGCTTGAGGAAAAGTGCAAATGGAAGAATACATTGCCTGGTACAAAATGGTTTCCACTTCTGTGGTTTTCTCTTCACTTGATACCTGCAATCTGATCTTATGGTGTGCATTCATTTTGGGGAGTACTAGTTACCTAGTGAACCGATATTGTAGACTAACAAACACTGGAAAATTCAGCAATTCAAAGTGATAGGCATTTATCCTCTCAGGCATGGCATCTGAGGGTCAGGATTAGGGATGGCTCTGCCAGACAGCTCTCCTTCCCAGTCTGGCCTCACTCAAGTGACGGGGACATGCAGCTCTCCCAAGGCCATATCCTCCAGCAATCAGCTCATGATGTCCTCTTGTCAATGATAGAAAAAAAGAGGAGGACTCCAAGCAAGGTAGGTCAGACAGCAAGCCCAGAGCCAGAATGGAAGGGAGGCTGTGTTGATACACATGGTGCAGGGTAGAGATGCACTGAGGTCAGGAAATAAGTCATTTTTGCTACTCCCTCAACTAGGTGTAGACTCTGAGGAACAAATTTTACCCAAGAGCAAGTTATCATACTTGAAGTTTTGGAAAGTCAAAAATACACCCTCCTATATCTCTTTTTCTTTCTTCATTGCTTACTTAATGTAGACACTGAAGGATACTCTAGAGGATCTGAAGTCAATGGGTCTGCTCCCTGGCCTTGAGGTATCAATCCTACAGGAGACAGATGCTAAACTCAATGTTCTTATGAGGGAGAGGTAGAAGTTGGGGATTTAGGAGCAAGAGCATGGATCCCATGTCCCCATGGGCCATAAAATACATGCTGATGCACTTATATGTATGGAAACGGGGGGTGTATTAAGGAGATGACAGTTATATTCTGGTTGGACCAATAAACAGGATACCAAACATTTTTGGCAATTACTAAAAACACACCATTCATTGCCCCAAGCACTTTACACATTAAGTCTAATCTTCACAATCTTGTAGAGGTAGCTTTATTATTTTAATTTTATAGAAAAGTAAGCTGAGGCTCAGAGAGGTTAAGACACTTGAGCAAAGCTACTTGCCCAAGGGTCAGTGGATCACTGAACACTGTGATACAATGTGTTTAGTGGCACCAGTTTGGTAGTGAAATTTAAGAATGGTGGGATAGTTACATCCCTGTAAACTAGAAGTCAAGGCTCTCTGCATACTCCTAAAGGACATCTTACTAGCATACCTCTAGTGTGTGTGTGTGTGTGTGTGTGTGTGTGTGTGTGTGTATGAGGGTTGGGGAGGCACATGGTAGCTGAGGCACAGATTTTGCAGGCTTTTGACAGCTCAACCCATGAAACAAGGTGTCTCTCCCCACCAGCTGTGTCCCAGAGAAGCCAACAGCTCCTGTAGCTGCCCAGCTGCTTATCAGAGCATTCTGCATGGAGAGAACATCTCCCATCTCACTTCATGTCAAAGAAATCACACAACTTTATGACTTCTGTCCATCATGTAGCCAATGCTATGAATGTTCTGCTCTCCATAGCTATCTGCCCACCATACTAAGCCATTTCATGACCTAGATGCCAGGACCACACAAATGGTGAAGAATTATGTTCCTGCTTCAGGAACAGACCTCACTGAATCCACAAAGAGGAACCGAAATCAGCATTTATGAGGATTCTGTGGCCCTGAAAAGAAAGTCAACTAACCCAGCTTGTATCAACGCAGTATCTTGGCATAGACACAAGGGTCCATAACCCCTGATGCCCAACTCACAATACATGTAGAGAATCCAAATAGACTGTTGCCTGAATGTGTTTACTTCAAACATGTACGTATGCATACTGAACTCTCTCTCTCTCTCAAACTCTCTCTCTCTCTCTCTCTCTCTCTCTCTCTCTCTCTCTCTCACACACACACACACACACACACACACACTTACTCATGCACACATTAGAGGTGTGCCAGTAAATATTTAGTAAGATATCCTCCAGGAGAGAAAAGCAATACTTCACTTTTTTAAAAACAAAATATTTATTTTTGTTGTAGTTGGACACAATACCCCTACTCCATTCATTTATTTCTATGTGGTGTTGAGGATCGAACCCAGGGCCTCACACATGCTAGGCAAGTGCTCTAGTGCTGAGCCACAACTCCAGGCCCCATGCCTTCACATTTAATTTATGTGCTCTAACCACCCTGCCATGACTAATTTCAGCCTACCAACCTGATGCCACTGAACACAGAACTAGACAGATTTGAACACCATCAGCTATCACAAGCTAGTGCCAGCCAGCTCCAGCCCATATATGAATATGTGCACACAGTCCACCTGTACCCCAAGTAGGAACTTCAACTCCAACCCCAAATGTACAAATGAAACTACATCACATATCTCTAAGATACACTCCTCATTAGACCTGCACAGACAGATCTATGAAATAGGGAAGAGGATAAGTAGGTGTCAGTGGGTCCTGGGTTAGCAGGCTACTTGTGAGCTGCTCTTAGTTAAAAAAAGATCTGTAGTTTCAGGCCTCCTACTCAACCATAAATATCCTACTAGCATCTGACTGGACAAAACAGTATTCTACCTAACTACAAAGAAACTGCGATCTTGAGCAAGCTCAGGCTGGTTCCTCATGCAGATGCTCCAGAGACATTCCTAACCCTAATTTTTACCTTTTTACTTATTGAAACTTATTACCACATGTACGTATACACCTGTTGGTTGCATAAGTAGATGCTAATGAAACTGAGCAGGGTTCCACAAAAGACCTCCCAAATCAAGAGAATCCCCTTCATATTCAACCCCTGTTTATAAATATTGTTTCCCCTGAACATTATAAGCCACCAACCATCAGACTGGGAGGCTACTTGGCCTCTAAGTATGGCCACACTCAGCCTTTTGAGTGTGTACTTTTGCTTTGCAATCAAGCTCTTTCATTTTCTCTAAAATATGGGCCTTAAATTCTTCTCTGCCAAGAAACCTGAAGGTTTGAGTAGAGGATCCTACATTTCTGAAGACATTCTCACACCCTTCACTGGTGACACATGCACCATCAACACATAGACAAATTACCAGTTTCTACCTAAAATAGAAAACCCTAGTACCCTGAATGTTCACGTCATTCCTATAATTATGCACACACATACACATGCGCTAGATACAAACATACAACAGACATACTGTCCATATGCACACTGTGAAAATACTATGGGCACAGACTCCAGAAAAGCACCTAGCATTCACAAGTTGTCTCACACAACACTCCCAGCCAAGACTGAAGCAAAAGCTTAAAGCTCTAAAATTCCTGTAATCTGCTATTCACAAATACGCAGCCAATCCACATGGCTTCTCTATTTCTAAACGCACACAAGTAACCTCCCATAACCCCAGAATACTTACCAAGAATCCATGAGCTAAATACTCACATGACCTCCAATATCCTACAGGTTTCAAATACATAAGACCAAACACAAACATCGGGACCACTCTTTCAAGCAAAATCACCAATCTCTATTAAACATTACATTCCAGAATAAACAGAAACAGGACCCTTGAGCCCAAACATACCCAAAAACTCTTATGCCTACATACAAAAACATTAATTACACAAGTGTGAGACCCTGGGCTCAAATAACAGTACCAAAACAATACAGACAGAAGAGCAAACACATGTACAAAGGTACAATGACTAATACACACATAACTCCCACACACTAACACATATACACAAACATTCCCAATACCTGAATATACAGACCTCTCTCAAACACTGCCACATTCCACATCTTCAGAACACAACATAAACCTTATTCCCAAACATTTCCACACACATATAGATACCCCAGCATTCTCCAAACAAATACACTTTGATATAACAACCACATTTCTGAAAATAATCTTACATGATTCATCCACCCCACAGCTCAATATACACAGAGTAGTACACATGCCAAAGACACACAATATTCTCTAGCACACCACTTAAAAATACACATCAAACCACTTATAAGTTTTAAAAATTTTTAATTTTTAAAAATGGAAACCAGCTCCTACATCCCCCAAATACTAAGAAATACTTGTAGCATATTACATACCTGTAATATGTACAAACATAATTCCCACTTTTTGGCATAAATGCACAAGCCCAGCATTCCATCAGAATCAGAGAGCCTTACTTCTTAGTTACATACTAGTAAGTCCCCACTTAAAACACATTCCCCCAGAAGATATTCATCAAAACTGCCAGACCCCTCGAATGCTTGTTACCCATGTCCCCTGAACAATCTTACTTCACACAACTCAGATCCTGAAACACCCCACAGACACCTGAGGAATGCTAGTAACTACAAATTCAACACACATGTAAATCTCCACAAGCATCAAATAGCTACAGATAAATATGCAAATATCCTATTATCTCACATTACCTGCATATACAAAGTCACACCTTTCCAGATATTCACAAAGATATAAATTATCCAACTCCCAAAATGGAGAATAACATACACTTCACAATCACACATATTCATTCTGCCACTCAAGATTAGTCATAGACCTGACCTCACACAAAGAAATACAAAAATCCATAAAACAACAACAAGCAAACCCAGGGCTATACATGATATCCTGAATAGGCAAACATTCCCACTGCATTTCCCAAAATAGACTATATACCCACCAAAAATACACCTAATGACGGTACTTAACATTGCTCATATGCACATGCACATACACATATCTCTTCCAAATAATTCATGATACAAACAAAAATCGCAGCATTGGGGGGGAGGGGGACTGCAGAGAACCACAGGTGAAATATTCCAAAGCCAAAATACAAACACCTACACCAAACTCCCTGAGTTTATATGTATTATTTCCCACACCCTCCAAACGTAACCAGTCCTACTCTTTCATTAGAGATACAACTTTCTCTCAATAATCCATCCAGACACATACAAATCTCATATTCTCACCAGCCAACTTGAAACATAACAAACCCCAAACTATGAATGCAAATAAACACATTAGGAATACCATCTTCAAAATGGACATGTAAACAAAAATTCTCTGAATTTCCACAATTCCCAAGAAGGAAAAAAACTTGCAACATAGTCTGATGCAACCATGCACCCCACAATTCTTGCACCGCTGGCAAACGCAAAATCAAAACGTATTAGCATCCCCAAAACCAAACGACACCCCAATGGCCAATGAACATTTACAAAAAAGAACACATAACTTTACTCATGTAAAGATGAGTACCACAAAATTTAATAATAAAACATGACTCTCTATTGCATACGACTTGTGGTCACAGGGTTCTCCAATCATCATTCAGGTGCTCTGTCCAGAGGCTTCCACCAACAGTCAATCTATGACAGCACGTCAGTCACAGTGTGACCACATCCCACTCAGCAAACTCGGCTCAGTATATTCCCTTGTGCAAAGCCGCTAAGATCATGGGAAAAGAGCGTCCTTCAGCTAACAAACCGGATGCCAGCTGACAGGGTCCCCAACATTCACAGCTTTCACAGGGAACAAGAAGATGACCATCACCACTTTGTCTGACATCGACAGGAGACAAGCCACAGATCTGCTGCCTGGGACACTGCTTCTCAAGCACCGCACAGGTGCCCTGGAGCCCAGGCGCCACACAGGCTGCAAAGGACACGGATGGACGACGCCTCGACGTGGCCGTCGCACTGGACAACACACCCCTCACTTCTGGTCTGGTGCGGGTGGCCCAAGTCCCAGGGGAGGCAAGGCAGGCACCCAGGCTGCCTGGGGAGGCACAGGATCGGGCAGGGACACACTGGGGACAGGAGAGGTTCGCAGGTCTAGTACCTCGGGGCCTATGGGACTGAGTCTGGACGCCGCCATGGGAGCCTGGCCTGCCGTTGGGACCTCCCACCCCCAACCCCGTCCACACTCGCGCCTGCGCCTTGACCCGCTGGAGCCCCAACGGACGCCAGAGCCCCAACTGACACTGGAGCTCTTAGATGGCGGCCCGCGAGCGCCAGAGCGCCTCAAACCAACGGCGTGCGCATGCACGAAGGGTGCAGGGCGGACTGGAAGCCCGGAGCTGCCTGCAAGAAGAGGACCTAGGGAGTCTGAAGGATTCTGGATATCTCAGGAAAGAGGGCTTCTCATCCCAGAGCCTCTGGGCTGGCCCTCCATTCAGCAAGTGCATCTACAAACCTGCCATCCCTGCATTAGAGACCACCTGCTGCAGTACTTGGATTCTCTCCACCCTGAAACACAGGCTCATCTTGGGCCTAGTGATTTTACCCCTTTTGCACTCAGTCCTTTTGATTCGCATTCACTCATCCAAACATCAGTGTGTGCTTTCCTCCCAGTCCATCTGTAGGTTCCAGTAAGAAACAGTTCTGGAAGACAATTAAGGTCTGGGCAACCTCTGAAAACCCCATTCCTTGAATTCGCCTACAGTAAATTTCTTGATTTACTGTCCTCTGCATATTACTGCATAAGGAGGGCTCTCCCAATAGATACAGATGCTTAAATGTTCTCTCTAAAAGTTTTTCTTCTTCTACGTTTAATGAAGACTTGGCAATGTCGACCAATTTCAGCAGACAGCAAATTGATCCTCTTCTTTTTCTCCTTCATCACATACTTTTAGCTGGAAATTTTTTGAATGTGTAACATGGATTCACATGACCTTGGAACACATTGAAAAGGAAAAAACACTCCCTTGATGCTCTCTCTGGGGATTTGGGTAATTAGTATCACTCTAAATATAATGGCAAAGACATGTCACAGGTGACACTGCCAAAGGCCCAGAACTAAGGGCTCTACAGGAGGCAGACAGGGCCTTTAGCCATTGTGCCAATGTTCCTAATTAAGCGGACATCCCTGTTCAGAAATCTTTTTGTTTCATGGTAGGGCAGAAGGACAATTTGTGGCTTCATCTCATGGCCTCGTTGCATGAATTAGATTTGAGCTAGTTGGATTAAATGCATCTGGAGTCTAGCATTTTGAAACAGTGCAAAACTGATTGCATGGGGTATGAAGCTGATTAGCAAAGCACTGATTAGAGCGTTTTCAAGGGCCATGAAATTTATCTCAGTATACCAAATCAGCCTTACTTCAAAAATATACTCTCCATCATTAGTTACAGTATACCATTATTTTAAAAAAGAAAAAAAAAAACTATGGAATGAGGAGAAGACATGTTTTTCCATATTGCACTATTATTTCATTGATTCAGGGAAAAAAAAAACCTGCCAGCTATAATATCAATGACATGAATGTGGGCAATAATTAGAAGACTTGACAAGCGAAATAAGAATGAAAGAAGTTTGTTTTCAGTTCCTGAGTATCAAGGATTGCCCCTCCGTTCCTTTGAAAAGGCTTATAACAAGATATTGAATATTTCATCAACACCAAAGTGTGCACTTTACAGACATGATGAGACGAAAAACCATTATATTCATAGAATGCAAGCCACACCCCACAGTTGAAAGTATTGGCTGTTTATACCCATAATCTTGTGGCTGATGAGAGAGAGCCCTGCTCACTGGTCCTGCCTAGCAGGGGGAGAAAACAAACATGATAGGAGAGGCATTGGAATAGAGGGGCACCTGTCACACCACTCTCCTGGGCATTTGAGAAACTATTTCAAAATGGACCAGAGGCACACACCACTTGTGTCACTACTGAACTACTTGACGTGAACTTGAGGTTCTTCCATACCTGCCAGAGGTCTTCATGGAATGTCTGCCCAGCCCCCACCCAGGCCTGCTGCCCTCATCCCCTCCCCCACTGCAGAATGTCTGGACCCAACATTCCACTGGGGTTTACATTCAAACTTTGCCCAGCTTTGCTCAGTTGGACCCTGAGCATCTGCTATAGCCAGGTCGCTCTCTGGGTCCTGTGTTGATGTTTCCCACTCTGGATACTGCGAGACTCTGGGTCCAGTGTCCTAGTCTTTAGAAGGATGTGAGCCTGGAGGGACAAGGGTTTGTTTTTTGACTGCTGGTTACTCCTTAAATCCTTGGAAATTTGAATGGAGCACTTCCTTCATGTGAGTAGAAGTAGAGGAAGGAAAGACCACAAGAGGACCCACTTGGCATGGCTGGGGAAGCCCAAGGAAGACTGATACTGCCCATGGGGAGGAGGGCTCCTAAGACATAGATCAGACAACACATGGGAAGTACACGGGGACAGCAGAAAGGAGAGAGGCCAAGGGATTGTGTCCTTGTAGAATGGATACAGGTCACTGCATGGATTTTAGGCAGTCAGAGATGGTATCACAGTGTCCATTCTTCAGACACATGGAAGCTGCTTGGGATATCATTGTGAGAGGTTCAACTGAAGGGTCTCAGATCAAAGGTGGGCAGTGATGAGAAATGTTCTTAGCAAGAAATCTGGTCCAGTTGAGTTCTCGATTACCACAGATGCAGTGTGATATACTCTCTGTCGGTGAGTCTGCAGGGCACTCCAACTGCCGCAGCCAAGGGCATCTTGCCAATTTCTGCCCAGGAAAACTTCTCCTTCCCTTCAAACAGCTGGTGTCCTCGGTTCCTGAAGGTTAGGAAACCCAGAAAACCTCAACCAACATAGATTTGGGGCCCTGTGAGGTCTTTTGAGTTGTTATCGCTTTCATGGAAAGAGGAGTTCTTTCAGAGCTTCTTGGTGTTGGCCACTCTCTGTGGTGTAGACTCAGCCCTTTATTTCATATTGGCAGGAAGATTTCTCTCATCTTCCTTTTTGGTACACCATGAAAAGGGAGCACATGGGGGGTGTCCTTCTTCTTTCAGGATCAGGTTTGATGAATTCTGTTTTCTTTCCAAGAGAGGAAGGAGAATAGCACCCAGTTAGGAAGGGTCCCTACTCATATTGTCACTTGAATAGCACCCAGTTAGGCAGGGGTCCTGATCAATATGTGCAAGCATGGAAGTGCAGTGGACTTTGCATTCCTTGACTACACTCTGCATGACATCCTGGTGAACAGGGATGTGCTCCAGACAACCTGGCCACACCTGTCCTGGTTCTCTGTGATATTTTCCTTCTTGTGTTTGGGAGCTCAAAGGAAAAGGACTGCAGAATGGCTCCAATTCTCAGGCCCAGTACCAACATGACCAGTGGCTGTGAAAATCTCTGAAATGCCCCAATCTTCACCATCCCATCACCTTCCATGATCCTCAGCAGCCATTGCTGGTGAGGGCAGGAGAGGGTCTCAGGGAACCGAGTGTCTATCACACAGACCTCTTCCCTGGGACTAGAGCTTATGTGTCATGGCAGGGACCAATGAACATTGGGGACACAGCAGGCCAGAATCTGTGCCCCATTTAGTGTTTACTGTGGGAAATTCTGGGAGAAGCACCCACATTCTGAGCAGGATGTGCTTCTGGGTGACCTTCAGGGTTCCTCAGCCTCTAGATATAAATATATTTTATTCAGGGGCTTTTTGGTTTTGTTTGTGCAAGTCTAGGAAAGAAGGGGAAGGGTATACAAGGAGTATAAGCAATAGGAAGAATGATGGAGCAATAATCTTTAGGACCTGTCACCTTCAAAAATGACCTTTAACTGCCTAGAACTGCCCAGGAGAAGGTCCCTTACCCTGTTGGTGAGCATATGGAGGGGCATGGTGCCATTGAGCAGAGTCAAACTTATCCATTGATAGGGAGTCACCTAGGAGGCCAATGGAGTTTCTGCAAAGAATGCACAAGGCCTCTCAGAGGCAGGGAAATTGAGGTTTCACAGGGAATCCTGGTGCACTGGGAACGAGGTTTCTCTGGGTAGAACTATGACAAAGGGAACACAGCATGAAATTTACTCAGGGACATTTGCAAACTGCACAGTTTCCCTCCCCACAGAGCCCTGAGCTGTGAGTTATGTGTAGGATGGATCTCATTCTGAGGCTATCCCATCTGGTCATGGCCTCAGCACTGGAGAAGCAAATAAAACCCTGCAGAGGGTCCAAAGTCAGTTCCGTCACAGTTCCTAGGAGGACTTGAAGGTTAGGGATTCCTGGAGTCTGTCGAGTGGATGTAGAGATGGGGGATGAATGTGGGGAATGGAAGGAAAGAGGAAGCTGGGAGGGTTAGATGCCCAGGGCCCCAGGATCATGGTGGCAGGCCCAGGCAGGCCAGGCACCATGGACTTTCTGGGTTCATGTTGCTGAGTGAGGAAAGGGCATCACCCCAAGAGAAGTTTGGGACTCATTAGAGGAGCCTCCCAAGGGCCAGGAGGAGAAGGGTCCCAAGTGCATGAAGCCAAAAACTAGGGCCTGGGAGGGCCTGGGGGGAGGGGACTGGGACCTACAGGGGACCCAGAGCCAGCACCTGGTGACAGCTAGGAGGAGCTGGTATCCTGGAGGTCAAGGCCTGCAGGAAGCTGAAGCCCTGCCCTTCCTTCTCTCTCAGGCAGCCATCACTCGCCCCTCACCTGCCTCCCTCCAGGCACCACAGGGAAGGGTGCCGCTCCCTCTCAGGGCCTTGGGAGCCCTGCCCGGCTCCATCCCATCTTTCCATACTCCCTCAGGCTGGGCAGCTGCCTTCCTTTTCACAGACGTGGGGCCTCCTCACCTGTGTCCTTCAATCCTTCCACCCCAGTGCACGAAGCCCGCACACCCAGCCAGGCTGAGGTGCCTTCTAGGTCCCAGCACAGGAGTGAGGCACATGGGATGGCGGGACCCAGAGGAAGCTCCTATCAGCTCAGTGTCAGCTCCATCCCTGGGGGACCAGGGCCAAGAGCTGGCTGACTGCAGACTCCCTGGCCTGGCTCTGGTGGCACTGGCACCAGGGTGTCTCTGGAGAGACTGAAGGATGAACAGACAGCTCTCCATGTGGAGACAGTCTCCAGGAGCCAGAAGTACCCTATAGCCCTGTGCAAGGAGAACTGTGAGACTCTCACAGGCCCTGTGTCTCCAGGGCTGCCTGAGCCAGGGCTGCATCCTGGCATTTCTGGGGGCTCCACTGATGTGTCTGAGGAGTGTGTGGAAGGAAAGGGTTAAGGACCACAGAACACATTAAATTACATGCAGAGTCTCCAGACTTTCATGCTGACAACCCGGGGTCTGTGCAAGCCAATCGATACTATATGAAGACATCTCCTGCCAGCATGGAGGGACAGCAGGCAGGGGCTCCAGGCTTCCTTTGCCAAGGAGAGAGTGGGGGCACAGGCCTGCATGGCCCTGGGCATCTCCGCGCCAATGCCACCTATCTTAAGGGAGGCCCTGGCCCCTCTGACTCCAGGCTAATCTCCCCTCCTTCCTCCAGATGTGAGCTGACAATGGAAGGGAGTTTTCCTACCATCCAGCTCCTCCAGATCACTGGTACCCACACAGGGAGTCCTGCGCACAAAGTGTGCATGGGTGGACACCCAAGTGCATCTTGGTTCCAGCAGGCATGCAGCTCCAGCAGCCCTGAGAGCTCTCCTGGGCAGACGTGCCCTGGACAGGGCACAGTAAACTGTGCTGGTGGCTCATGTCCCCAGAGGCCCAGACCCTGTGGTGGAGGCCACATGCCTCTCCTCTGCCTGACTGTGGGCCCCACCTGTCCCCTCCAGAGATGCCTTGGCCCTGCACCTCCCTGGCTCTTCACCAGACCTTCAGGGGCAGGGGGAGACCTGCTCAGCCCCTGTCCCTTCCACCACCACCAGCCTGGCCTGCATCCCCCTGTCAAAAGGAAGTCACTGGAACCCAGTGCACAGCCCCTCACTCTGAGAGAAGCACAAGAGGCACACAGTCAGCACAGGGCACAGGAGCAGGGGAGCCTGGGCACCCTGGAGTGGAGCTGTTCAGCTGGGGCTTCGAGGTGGGTTGGAGTCTTGGAGTGAGAGGGGCAGCCATAGGAAGACCCACCATCTGGGCAAGAAACATTCTGTGCACATCAGGAAGGGTGGGAACCCTGGGCGTGGGGGACAGCCTGGAGTATGGTGAGGGTCCCAAGAGGGCCAGCTAGGGGGATGAGGAGCTCCTTGTTGGAGTAAGGACCTGTAAGTGTTGTCACCTGAGAGGTAAGTTGCTTTTAAGGAGACCAGGTACCTGAAGCAGGTGAGCTACAAGGGCCCTCGGCCTGAGCTCAAGTCCCTGTTCACCAGCTGCTGCAGGTGGGCCCTGGGGGGCAGGGAGAGGGCGGGCCTCCCTGGAAAGATCCTGGGCAGAGACTTGAGAGGGTGCTCCTCAGAATTGGGATTGAGTGGTGTCAGGCTACCCACTCCTGAGGATATGTGGGGGCAATGGTTGGGGCTTGCCTAGAATTGGGGTCGGGCCACCAGGTCCCCTGTAGAGCTCGCCCTGTACTATGCTGAGACAGGTCAGGAGCTGGGCCTCCATTTCCCTGGTGGGAGCACATTCACAGACCCTCTGGGCTCTGGCTCTGGGGTGGGGAGGGTGAGAGAGCAGCCCCGGGCCCCAGGTCCCTGGAGCACCCCCTCCCTTCAAAGGCCAACAGAAACTCAGTGCTGGAGGGGTCTTAGTAGGAGCAGGTGGGCACTCCCTCCATCAGACCCCCGAGTGGGCTCCCCAGCCATTGCCTGGCACTGGAGGCCCCACACCTCAGCAGCAGGGCCTTCCCAGGGCCTGCCTCACGACCTCTGACCATCCTGATCATGTGGTCCCCAAATAGCAGCACGTGGTGCAGGAGGCCCTCTAGGACCCTGTGTCTAGTTCTTCCCGGCCCCTTGACCCAGCCCCCTCATCCTGTCCTGTCCTCCTGAAGGGCAGCAGGGGGCAGACAGGGCAGGTCCTCATCCCTGGCCTGTCACACCTCACTCACTCATTCATCCCTTCATCCAACAGCCCTTCTCAGCACTTCTGGAACATGCAGCTGTCCCATGTGGCCCACAGGGAAGGGTAGACAGAACCCAAGCTTGTTTTATGGAGGAAGAAACAGAGGTGGAGGCCTGTATTCCTCCCTGCTCCCAGGACTCATCTGACTCCAGAATATTCCGAGCCCTGGCCTGATGTTCTCTTCACATGATGCCCAGGGACAGAGAGCTCCCAGAAGGGCTCTGGGGCTTGGCTGGCTGTACTCTGGGCCCTGAATTGTCCTGGGTTCTTCTCCAGATGCTGTGGATACCTGGAGAGGCCAGTCAGTGTCTGGAGGAAGGTGTTGCCTGCAGAGCCCTGCAGGGCTGTTGCCAGTTTCCTGCCTGAAGGAAGGGCACCACTCAGTCAAGCCTCATCCAGGTACTGGCTAAAGCCTTGTATTAGTCTGTTTTCTGTTCCTGTAACAAAATACCTGAGGCTGGGGACTTCATGGAAAAAGGGGTTTGTTTAACTTATAGTTCTATTTGTTCTGGGTATGGCACAGGTATCAGTTGACTCTGATGAGGACCCTATGGTGGAAGGCTTCACAAAGCAGGAGCTGGTGCAGGAGGGGACATGATAGGGTAAGCCAGGATCCAGGGAGAGAGGAAGGGCCAGGCCTGCTCTCTGGTACCCCTTCCCCAGAACTAACAAGTCCCTGGAGAACTCCAGCAGTGCTTCCAGGAAACCCAGTGGCCACATGACCGGTCCCACTCCTGAGCAGTCCCACCACATCCAGACGGCACAATGGGGACCACACTGCCACACAGACTGGGGCAAACCAGCAGGGGCAAACCAGCAGGCCTGCTCCACATGGACCCTGCTCCCCCAGGGCCTGCTCCCCCTGGACCTGCTCCCACAGGGACCTACTCCCCATGGCCCTCCTCCCCCTGGCCCCTGATTCCCCTGGTTCTGCTATTCCTGGGTCCTGCTCCCCCTAGCCCTGCTATCCTTCGGCACTGTTCCCCCTGGCCCTGCCCCCCAAGGCCATGGTTCCTCTGGGGCCTGCACCCCCTGAGCCCTGCTCCCCTGGGTCGTGCTCCCTCCTGGGCACTGATCTTCCTGGGCCCTGCTCCCCCTGGCCCTGCTCCCCCTGGGTCTTGCTTCCCCTGGTCTTGCTCTCCTGGGCCCTGCTCCCCAGGGCCTTGCTCCCACTGGCCCTTCTCCCCATGGGCCCTGCTCAACCCTGGCCCTGTTCCACCTTGCCCTGGTACCCCTGGGCCCTGCTCCCCATGGCCTTGTTCCCCCTAATTCTGCTACTCCCGGCCCCTGCTCCCCCTGGCCCTGATGGTCCTGGGTCCTGCTCCCCCCGGTTTAGCCTGGCCCTGTTTCCCCTAGCCCTGTTACCCATGGGCCTGCATGGCCAAGGGGAAACAGGGCCCATGAAGATCAGTGTCGGGGGGAGCAAGGCCCATGTGAGCAGGGCCCAGGGGGTGCAGGGCCCAGGAGAACAGGGTCCAGAGGGAGCAGGGTCCAGGGGGAGCAAGGACCCTGGAGCAAGGACCCTGGAGCAAGGACCTCCACCTGGTCATGCTCCCCATGGGCCCTGCTCCCCCTGGTCTTGCACCCCTGGGCCCTGCTCCACTGGGCTCTGCTCCTACTGGCCCTTCTCCCCCTTGTCCCTGCTTCCCCTTGGCCCTGCTCCCCCTTGCACTGCTACCTCTGGGCCCTGCTCCCCCTGGGCCTTGCTCCCCATGGACCTGTTTCCCCTGGTCCTGCTCCCCCTGGGACCTGCCACCCCTGCTCCACGTGGCCCTGCTCCCCTTGGGTCCTGAACCCCCTGGGCCATTCTCCCCCTGGCCATGCTCCCAATGGCCCTGATCCCCTAGTCCCTGTTCGCTCTGGTCCTGCTTCCCCTGGGCCCTGATCTCCCTGGCCATTCTCCCTCTGGTCCTGATTCTCCTGGGCCCTGATCTCCCTGGCTCTGCTCCACTGGGCCCTGCTCCCTCTGGCCATGCTCCTCTGGGTCCTGTTCCCCTGGATCCTGTTCCCTCTGGTCATGCTTCCCCCCCCCCGGGCCCTGCTCCCCCTGGCCCTGCTCCCCCTGGCTCTGCTCCCCTGGGCCCTGCACACTCTGTCCTGCTCCCTTTAAGCCCTGCTCTTCCAGGCACTGCTCCCCTGGGCCCTGCTTCCCCTCACCCTGCTCCCCATCGCCCTGCTCCCCCTGGCCCCTACCCCCCCTGGCCCTAGTATCCCTGGGCCCTGCTCCCCCTGGCCCTGCTATCCCTGGGCCCTGTTCCCCCTGACACTTCTCCCCCAGGCCTTGTTCCCCCTGGGTCCTGCTCTTCCTGGGCCCTGCTCCCCTGGGCTCTGCTCCCCCTGGACCCTGCTTTCCCTGTGCCCTGCTCCCCCCGGGCCCTGCTCTTCTGGAGCCAGGCTCCCCCTGGCCCTGCTCCCCCTGAGCCCTGTTCCCCCTAGCCCTGATCCACCTGGGCCCTGCTCTCCAGGGCCCTCTCCCCCTGGCCTTGCTCACCTTGGACCCTGTTCCCCATAGACTTGCTCCCCCTGGACCCTGCTCCCTCTGGACCCTGTTCTCCTGGGCCCTGCACCCCCTGGGCCCTGCTCACATGGGCCTTGCTCCCCCCGACACTGATCTTCATGGGCCCTGTTTCCCCTTGGCCATGCTACTCCTAGGCCCTACTCCGCATGGCCCTATTCCCCTGGATCTGCTCCCACTGGCCCTGCTCCCCTGGACCCTGTTCCCCAGGACCCTGTTCCCTCTGGCCCAGCTCCCCCTAGCCATGCTCCAAATGATTATTCTTCCCCTGGGCCCTTCTCCCCCTGGCCCTCCTTCCCTGGGCCCTGCTCTTTGGGCCCTGTTCCCCCTGGTTCCTGTTCCCCTGGCCTTGCTACCCTGGGCCCTGCTCTCCCTGGGCCCTGCTCCCCTTGGCCTTGCTCCTTCTGGTTCCTGCTCCCTCTGGCCCTGTTGCCCCTGGACCAGCTCCCCCTAACCCTCTCTCCTGGGCCCTGCTCCCCATGGGCCTGCTCCCTCTGGTCATGCTCCCCCTGAGGGTGCTCCCCTGGGCCCTGTTCCCCTGGACACTGATCCCACTGTACTGGCTCCCCATGGGCCTTGCTTCCCCCAGGCACAACACCCCGAGCCCTGTTCACCTTGCCCAGCTCCCCATAGGTCCAGCTCCCCCTGGGCCATTCTCCCCCTGGCTCTACTCCCCATGGTCCTGCTCCCCAGGCCCTGATTTCTCTGGTCTTGCTCCCACTGGGCCCTCTCACCCTGGCCCTGCTCCCCTGGGCCCTACTCCCATTAGCCATGCTCACCATGGGCCCTGATCCCCATGGCCCTAATCTACTGGTCCTGCTCTCCCCCCGGGCCCTGCTCCCCCTAGCCCTACTCCCCATGGGCTCTGCTCCTCCTGGCCCTAATCCGCTGGCCCTGTTCCCCCTATTTGGCCCTGCTCCCTCTGGTCCTGATTTCCTGGGTGACTGCTCCCCCTTGCATTGGGCCCTTCTCCCCCTGGCCTTATCCCCTGGTTCTGCTCTCCTTGTGACCTGCTCCACTTGGTCCAGATAACCATGGCCCTGCTCCCCATGAGGCTTGCTCCTCCTGGACTTAACCCCTGGCCCTGCACCCCCTGGCCCTGCTCCCCTGGGCCCTGCTCCTCCTCAGCCTTGATTCCCTTGGCCCTTCTTCCCTTGACCCTGCTCCTTCTGGGCCCTACTCCCCTGAGCCCTGCTCCCCCTGGGTCTTGCTCTCCATGGGCTCTGCTCCTCATGGTCTTCCCACACATGGTCCGTAATACCCCAGACCCTATTCTCCCTGATTTCTGATTCTCCTGGGCCCTGCTCCTCCTGGCCCTGCTTTCCTGGGCCCAGCTCCCCACTGGGCTCACCTCTTCCTGAGTCCTGCTCCCGCTTAGCCCTAGTTGCCCTGTTCCTGCTTCCCCAGGCCCCAATCCCTCTGGCCCTGCTCACCTGGCCCTGCTTTCCTGGGCCCAACTTCCCCTAACCCTGCTCCCCTAGGCCATGCTCCTCTGGACCCTTCTCCCCTGCACCCTACTTCCCCTGGGCCCTTCCCCCTGGGCCCTGCTTCACATGGTCTTGCTCTGCATGGGCCCTACACCCCTGGGCCCTTCTCCCCCTGTTCCCTGCTTCTCTTGGGCCTTGCTCCCCCTATCCCAGCTCCCCCTTGCCTTACTTCCCCAGGGCCCGTTCCTTCAGGACCTGCTCCCCCTGGTAATGCTCTCCCTGGGCCCTTTTCTGCCAGGGCCCTGCTCCCCTGGCCCATCTCCTCCTGGCTCTACTCCCTGTGGGCTCTGCACCCCTAGCCTTGCTCTCCTCATCCCTGGTCCTCTAATACTCCTCTCGCTGGACCCAGCACCACCTGCTCCTCCTAGGCCCTGCCCACCCTGGCCCTATCCCCTGGACCCTACTCCCTCCAGTTCTGCTCCCTTGTTCCTGCTCCCCTGACTCTGTTCCCCAGGGCCCTGCTCCCTATTGCCCTGCTTCCCTGGGCCTCCTCCCCTGGGACCTGCTATCCCTGGTACTGTTCTCACTGGGCCCTTGTCCCCCTTGCCCGTTTCTCCCTGGCTATGCTCCCCTGGGCCCTGCTCCTCTGGTAACTTCTTTCCCTGGACCTACTCCTGTAGGCAATGTTCCCCTTAGCCCTGCTCTCCTGGGCTCTGCACCCCCTGGTCCTCCTCTCCCTGGGCCCTGCTCTGCCCAGTCCTGCTCCTCCTGGGTGCTGCTCCTCATGGTCCTGCTCCCTTGGGCCCTACTTCCCGCAGTCCTGCTCCCCTGGGCCCTGCAAACCAGGCCCTGCTCCCCTGGGCCCTGCTCTTCTGGGCCTTGCTTTCATTGGCCTTCTCTCCTGGGCTCTGCTCCCCCTGACTCTGCTCCTCTAAGCCCTCCTACCCTGGGCCCAACTCCCTCTGGTCCTGCTTTCTTGGACCTACCTCCCCCTTGGCCTTGCTCCCCCGATCCTATTTCCTGGGCTCTACTCTCTATGGAACTGGCCCCCCTGGCCCTCCTCTCCTAAGCCCTGCTCCCCTGTTACCTGCTACTCCAAAATCTGCTACCCCTGACTCTGCTACCCCTGGCCCTACTCCCTATGGGCTCTGCCTCCCCATAGACCATGCACCTGAGCCATGCACCTCCAACCTCTGATCCCCATGGGACCTGCTTCCCTGGGCCTGAACTCTGTGGCCCTGCACCCCCAGGTAATTCTCTCCCTGGCCCTTCTACCCTTGGCCCTTTTCCTCCTGGCCCCACTCCCCATGGCCCTGCCCCCTGGGCCATGCTCACACTTATACTGTTCCCCATTGGCCCTACTCTCTCTGGCCCTACTCCCTGAGGGCTCTGCACTCCCTAGCCTGGCTCTGCTGGGCCCTGCTCCCCATGGTCCTCCTCTTCCTGGACCCTGATCCACCTGGCCCTGTTTCTGCTCCCCTGGCCCTACTTCATCCAGTCCTGCTCCCCAGGACCATGCTCCCCTTGGTTATGCTCCTCCTGGGCCTTGGTCAACCTGGAACCCGCTCCCACTTGGCATGCTCCCCTGGGCCCTGCACCCCTTGTGTCCTGCTTCCCCTGGCTCTGCTCCCATTGGGCCCTTTCGCCCTGGCTCTGCTCCCCATGGGCCCTGTTCTTCTGGTCTCTGCTTTCCCTGGGCCTGCTCCCCTGGGCCATACTCCTCCTTGGCTCTGCTCCCCTGTGCCCTATTTCCCCTGAGACCTTCCCACTTGAGCCCTGCTCCCCCTGGTATTGCTCCCCATGGGCTCTGCTCCCCCGGACCCTTCTTCCCCTGTTCTCTGCTTCTCCTGGGCCCTGATCCCCCTAGCCATGCTCCTCCTTGCCCTGTTCCCCTGGCTCTGCACCTCTGGGCCCTACTCCCCTGAGCTGTGCTCCTCTGTCGCCCTGCTCCCCTGGGCCATGCTCCCTCTGGTCCTGCTCACTCAGGCTGTATTCCCCCTGACCCTGCTCCCCTGGGCCCAGCTCTATTTGGCCCTGCTCCCTCTGGTCCTGATTTCCTGGGTGACTGCTCCCCCTTGCATTGGGCCCTTCTCCCCCTGGCCCTAATCCCCTGGTTCTGCTCTCCTTGTGGCCTGCTCCACTTGGTCCTGATAACCATGGCCATGCTCCCCATGGGGCATGCTCCTCCTGGACCTAACCCCTGGCCCTGAACCCCCTGGCCCTGCTCCCCTGGGCCCTGCTCCTCATCAGCCCTGCTTCCCCTGGCCTTGCTTCCCTTGAACCTGCTCCTTCTGGGCCCCTCTCCCCCGAGCCCTGCTCCCCCTGGGTCCTGCTCTTTGTGGGCTCTGCTCCCCATGGTCTTGCCCCACATGGTCCGTAATACCCCGGACCCTATTCTCCCTGATTTCTAATTCTCCTGGGCCCTGCTCCTCCTGGCCCTGCTTTCCTGGGCCCTGCTCCCCACTGGGCTCACCTCTTCCTGAGTTCTGCTCCCGCTTAGCCCTGCTCGCCCTGTTCCTGCTTCCCCGGTCCCCACTCTCTGTGGCCCTGCTCACCTGGCTCTGCTTTCCTGGGCCATACTTCCCCTGGCCCTGCTCCCCTGGGCCATGCTCCTCTGTACCCTGCTCCCCTGCACCCTACTTCCCCTGGACCCTTCCCCCCGGGGCCCTGCTCCACCTGGTCTTGCTCTGCATGGGCCCTGCTCCCCTGGGCCCTTCTCCCCCTGTTCCCTGCTTCTCTTGGGCCTTGCTCCCCTCAATCCCAGCTCCCCCTTGCCCTACTTCCCCGGGGCCCGCTCCTCCAGGACCTGCTCCCCCTGGTAATGCTCTCCCTGGGCCCTTTTCTGCCTGGGCCCTGCTCGCATGACCCTTCTCTTCCTGGCTCTACTCCCTGTGGGCTCTGCACCCCTAGCCTTGCTCTCCTCATCCCTGGTCCTCTAATACTCTTCTCCCTGGACCCTGCCCCACCTGCTCCTTCGGGGCCCTGCCCACCCTGTCCCTGTCCCCAGGGCCCTACTCCCTCCAGTCCTGCTCCCCTGTTCCTGCTCCCGTGACTCTGTTCCCCTGGGCCCTGCTCTCTGGGACTGCTCCCCCTGGCCCTTCTCCCCTGGGCCCTGCTCTCCTGGGCCCTGCCCTCCCTGGGCCCTTTTCCTCCTGGCTCTGCTCTGCTGGGCCCTTCTCCCCCTTGGGCCCTGCTGCTCGTAACACTGGTCACTGGGTCCCGCTCTCCCCTTGTCCTACACTTGGGCCCTGCTCCCCCTGGGCCCTGTTTTCCCTGTGCCCTGCTCCCCACTGGGCTCACCTCTTCCTGAGTCCTGCTCCTGCTTAGCCCTGCTCGCCCTGTTCCTGCTTCCCCGGTCCCCACTCTCTGTGGCCCTACTCACCTGGCCCTGCTTTCCTGGGCCCTACTTGTCCTGGCCCTGCTCCTCTGGGCCATGCTTCTCTTGACCCTGCTCCCCTGCACCCTACTTCCCCTGAACCCTTCACCCCTGGGCGCTGCTCCACCTGGTATTGCTTTGCATGGGCCCTGCTCCCTGGGCCCTTCTCCCCCTCTTCCCTGCTTCTCTTGCTCCCTCTATCCCAGCAAGGGGCCTTGCTCCCTCTATCCCAGCTCCCCCTTGCCCTGCTTCCCCAGGGCCCGCTCCTCCAGGACCTGCTCCACCTGGTAATGGTCTCCCTGGGCTCTTTTCCGCCTGGGCCCTGATCCCCTGGCCCTTCTCCTCCTGGCTCTACTCCCTGTGGGGTCTGCACCCCTAGCCTTGCTTTCCTCATCCCTGGTCCTCTAATACTCCTCTCCCTGGACCCTGCCCCACCTGCTCCTCCTGGGCCCTGCCCACCCGGGCCCTGTCCCCTGGGCCCTACTCCCTCTAGTCCTGCTCCCCTGTTCCTGCTCCCCTGACTCTGTTCCCCAGGGCCCTGCTCTTTGGGCCTGCTCCCCCTGGCCCTGCTCCCCTGGGCCCTGCTCTCCTGGGCCCTGTCCCCTCTGGGCCCTTTTCCTCCAGGCCCTGCTCTGCTGGGCCCTTCTCCCCCTTGGACCCTGCTCCTCGTGGCACTGCTCACTGTGTCCCGCTCTCCCCTGGTCCTGCTCTTGGGCCCTGCCCCTCCTGGGCCCTGTTTTCCCTGTACCCGGCTTCCCCTAGGCCCTGTTCCCCCTGGATCCTGCTCCCCCTGGTCCTGTTCCCCATTGGCCCTGCTCACCTGTACTTCTCTCCCTGCCCCTACTCCCTTTTCTCTGCTATCCCTAGCACTGATCTACTGGGCTCTGCTACCCCTGGCACTCCTCTCCCTGGGCCCTGCTCCCCCTTGTCCTGCTTACCCTAGGAACCTGCTGTCCCTGGCCCTGCTGTCCCTCGCACTGCTTCCCCTGGGCCTGCTCCCCGGGTACCTGCTCCTCCTGGTACTGCTCCCCCTGGACTTGCTCCCCTTGGGCCCTGCTCCTCCTGGCGCTGCTCCCATGTGCCCTGCCCCCATGTGCCCTGCTCCCATGTGCCCTGCTCCACCTGGGCTCTGTTCTCTCTGAGCACTGCAACTTCTTGGCCCTGCTCTCCCTGGACCTGATTCCTTGGGCCCTGCTCCTAATGGCCCTGCTCCCCCTGGACCTGTTCCTTCTGATCATGGTCCCCTGGGACCTGCTCACTCTAGTCCTGCTCCCCGGGACCCGGCTTCTCCTGGCGCTTCTCCACTGGGCCCTGCTCACCCCTGGACCTGCTCTCTGGGCCCTGCTCCCCTTGATTTTGCTTCCCTGGACCCTGGTTCCCCTGTGCCCCACTCCACCTGGTCCCTCCTCCTTCTGGTCCTGTTCTCCATTGTCCCTGCTACCCTGGTCTTGCTTCCCGTGCCCCACCTGTGGGATCTGCTCCACCTAGCCATGCTCTCCTGGGCCTTCCTCCCCATAGGCCTCCTTTCTATGGGGCCTGCACCAAGTGGTCCTTCTCCTCCTGGGCCCTGCTCCCACTGGCCCTTCTCCCCTGGGCCCTGCTCCCCCAGTCCTGGTTCCTTGGGCCGTATGACCCTGGACCTGCTCTCCTTGGTACTATTCCCGCTGGCCTGCTCCCCTGGGCCCTGATCCTACCTGTCCCTGCTCCCCTGGGGTGTGCTCCTCTGGTGCTGCTACCCCTGGGCCCTGGTCCTCCTGGCCCTGCTCTGCTAGGCCTTTCTACCCCCTGTCCCGCTACCCTTGTGCCCTGCTCCCCTGACCCTGCTCCCTCAGGCCCCATTCCCTCTGGGCTCTGCTCCTACCAGCCCTGCACTCCTGGGCCCTGCTCCCCAGATCCTCCTGTCCTTTGGCACTGATCCCCCTGGCCCTGTTCCCCTGGGCCCTATTTTCTCCATTCCTGTTACCCTGGGCCCTTCTTCCCCTGGGCCCAGCTCTCCCGGGCCCTTATCCCCCTGTTCTCTGCTTCTCCTGAGTTCTGATTCCCCTGGCCCTGCTCCCTATTGCCCTGCTTCCTGGGCCTCCTCCCCAGGGACCTGCTATCCCTGGTACTGCTCTCACTGGGCCCTTGTCCCCCTTGCCCGTTTCTCCCTGGCTATGCTCCCCTGGGCCCTGCTCCTCTGGCAACTTCTTTCCCTGGCCATACTCCCTGCAGGCACTGTTCCCCTTAGCCCTGCTCTCCTGGGCTCTGCACCCCCTGGTCCTCCTCTCCCTGGGCCCTACTCTGCCCGGTCCTGCTCCTCCTGAGTGCTGCTCCTCATGGTCCTGCTCCCTTGGGCCCTACTTCCCACAGTCCTGCTCCACTGGGCCCTGCACACCAAGCCCTGATCCTCTTGGACCCGCTCTTCTGGGCCTTGCTTCCCTTGGCCTTCTCCCCTGCGCTCTACTCCCCCTGGCACTGCTCCCCCTGGCCCCTTTCTTCTGGCTCTACTCCCACTGGTTGTATCCCCTGTGGCCTGCTACTCTGGGACCTGATCTCCCTGACTCTTCTCCCTTGTGTCCTTCTCTTCCTGGCCATTATGCTTTGGGTCCTGCTCCCCCTTGTCCTGCTCCCCTAGGACCAGCTCACCCTATGTCCTGGTTCCCCCTGCCCTGCTCCCCTGGATTTTTCTTCCTTTGGTCCTGCTTCCCCTGGGCCTTGCACCTATGGCACCTTCTCTCCCTGGCTGAGCTCCACTGGGCCCTTCTCCTCCTGGGCCCTGCTACCCTGCGCCCTGCTACCCATGGGCCCTTCTATCCCTGAGCCCTGCTCTCTATGGTCTTGCTCCACATGGGCCATGCTACCCCGGACCTAGCTCACCCTGTTCCCTGCTTCTCCTGGGCCCCGCTCCCCCTGGCTCTGCTCCCCCTTTCTCTGCTTCCCTGCGCTTGCTTCCTCGGGCCCTGCACCCCTGGTACTGCACTCCCTGGGCCCTTCTCCCCCTGTCCCTGCTCCCCTGGGCCCTTTTCTCCCTGGATCTGCTCCCCTGGGCCCTGCTACTCTGGCACCTGCTCTCCCTGGCCCTTCTCCCCTTGGCCTTGCTCTCAGTGTCCTGCTCATCCTGGTCCTGCCCTCCTGGGCCCTGTTCCTCCTGGACCTGCTTTCCTGGGGCCTGCTCCCATCTGGCCATGCTCCCCTGGGCCCTTTTCTCCCTGGATCTGCTCCCCTGGGCCCTGATACTCTGGCACCTGCTCTCCCTGGCCCTTCTCCCCTTGGCCATGCTCTCAGTGTCCTGCTCATCCTGGTCCTGCCCTCCTGGGCCCTGCTCCTCCTGGACCTGCTTCCTTGGGCCCTGCTCCCATCTGGCCATGCTCCCTAGGCTTTCATCCCCCTGGTTATGCTCCCCATGGGCCCTGGTTTCCCTGTGCCCCACTCCCACTGGGCCCTGCTTCCCCTGGGCCCTGCTGGCCTTGGTCCTGCTCAACATCGGCCCTGCTCCCCTGACTCTGCTCTCCCTGACCCTACTCCCTGTGGGTGCTGTTCCCCCTTGCCTTGCTCTCCTGGGCCCTGCTCCCTGTAGGCCTACTCTCCCTGGGCCCTGCTGCACCTGGTCCTACTCCTCCTGGACCCTGCTCCCCCAATCCTGCTCCCCTGGCCCTTGCTCTCCCTGGACACTGATGCCCCTTGGCCCTTCTCCCCCGGCCCTGCTTACACTGGCTCCCCCTGTGTTCTCCTCCCCTTGGCCCTGCTCCCCCTGGCCCAACTCCCTGTGGGCTCTGTTTCCCCTAGCCCTGCTCTCCTGGGCCCTACTCCCCCTGGTCCTCCACTCCCTGGGCCCTGCTCCATCTGGTCCTACACCTCCCCCACTTAGGCCCTGCTCCCCCTGGTCCTGGTCTCCTGAGCCCTAATTCCTCCAGTCCTGCTCCCCTAGGCCCTGCTTCCCCTGGTTCTGCTCCTCCTGGGCCCTGGTCCCCTGGGCCCCTATGCCCCCTGGCACTGGTCGCTCTGGTCCTGCTTCCCCGGGCCCCAATCCCTCTAGCCCTGCTCCCTGTGGCATTGTTCCCACTGGGCCTGCTCCCCTGGGTCCTGCTCCCCTGAGCCCTGCCCCCTCAGGTCCTGCTTTCCTGGGCGCTTCAACCCGTGGCACTTCTCCCCATGGGCCCTGCTCCCCCTGGCCCTAATCCCCTGGTCCTGCTATCCTTGGGCCCTGCTCCTCCTGCTCCTGATAATCCTGGCCCTGCTCCCCATGGGCCCTGTTCCTCCTGCCCCTAATCCGTTGGCCCTTCTCCCCTGGGCCTTGCTCCTCCTGGCCCCTTTTCCCCCTGGCTCTGTTCCCCATGGCACTTTTTCCTGGCTTTGCTCCTCCTGGCTCTGATACCCCGGGTCCTGCCCCCCTGGGACCTGCTCTCCCTGGCCCTAATCCACTGGGCCCTACTCCTGCTTTGTCCTTCTCCACCTGTCCCTGCTCCTCTGGGCCCTGATCCCTCTGTGTCCTGCTTCCCTGGGACCCATCCCTCTGGCCCTGCTCCCCATGGCCCTGCTACCCTGGGCTTGCTCCTCCTGCCCTGCTCCCCTGGGCCCTACTTTCCTGGGACCTGCTTCACCTGGCCCTGCTTCCCTGGTCTCTTTTCCCCCAGGCCCTGCTCCCCCTGGCCCTTTTATCCTGGCTCTGCTCAATGGGCCCTGCTCCTCGTGAGTCCTGCTCCCCCAGTCTGTGCTCCCCTAGGCCCTGCTCCCCCTTGGACCTGCTCTCCCTAGTCCTGCTTCCACAGGCCCCACTCCCTCTGGCCCTTCTCTCCCTGGCCCTGCTCCCTGGGCCCTGATCCCCTGGTTCTTCTCCCCCTGGGCCCTGATGTTCTGGTCCTGCACCCCCTGGCCCTACTCCCTGTGCCCTCTGCTCCCTCTAGCCCTGATCTCCTGGGGCCTGCTCCTCCTGGTCCTCCTCTCCCTGGGCCCTGCTCCCCCGTATCCTGCTCCCCCAGGCCTTCCTCCCCGGGCCCTACTCCCCCCAGTCCTACTGCCCTGGGCCCTGCTTCTCCTGGTTCTGCTCCCCCCGGTCCTGCTTCCCTGGGCCCTGCTTCCCCTGGCCCTCTTTCCCAGACACTGCTCCCCAAGCCCTACTTCCCCAGGCCCTCTCCCCCAGTTCCTGCTCCCCCATGTCCCTGCTTCCCCAGGCCCTGCTCCCCCTAGACCTGTTCACCTTGGGCTCCGCTCCCTCGGGCCAGGCCAAGCTCCTCCTAGGACCTTCTCTCCTTGGTCCTGCTTTCCTGCTCCTAACTCCCCCTGGACCTGCTTGTCTGCACCTCATTCCCTTGGCCCTCCTCCCCCTGTCCCTGTTCCCCTTGACCCTTATCCCCTGTACCCTGCTCCCTCTGGTCCTGTTTTCCTGGCCTTGCTCTCCATAGGCCCTGCTCTCTATGGGCCCTGCTCCTCATGGGCCATGATCTTACTGGCCCTAATCCCTGGCCATGCTCCCCCTAGCTATACTCACCTGGGCCCTGCTCTCTTGGGTCCTGCTTCCCCTGGCCCTGCTCCCCTGGGATCCACTCCCCCTGGGCCCATCTCCCCCTGCATCCTGCTCCCCCTTGTTTGCTCCCCATGGGCCCTGGTCCCCCAGGCGCTTCTCTCCCTGTTCCCTGCTTCTCCTTGGCCCTACTCCCCATGGCTCTGCTCCCCCTGCCCCTTTTCTCCTTGGCTCTGCTCCCCTGGCCCTGCTCCTCTGGCACCTGCTCTCTCTGGCCCTTTTCCCCCTGGCCCTGCATCCACTGTCCTGGTCTCCCTGGCCTGGCTCCCCTGGGCCCTGCTCCTCCTGGACCTACTCCCCTGGGCCCTGCTCCCACCTGGCTGTGCTCCCTGGGCCTTGCTCCTATGGCACCTTCTCTCCATGGCTGAGCTCCACTGGGCCCTGCTCCTCCTGGGCCCTGCTACCCTGCGCCCTGCTACCCATGGGCCCTTCTCTCCCTGAGCCCTGCTCTCTATGGTCTTGCTCCACATGGGCCATGCTACCCCGGACCTAGCTCACCCTGTTCCCTGCTTCTCATGGGCCCCGCTCCCCCTGGCTCTGCTCCCCCTTTCTCTGCTTCCCCTGCGCTTGCTTCCTCGGGCCCTGCATACCTGGTACTGCACTCCCTGGGCCCTTCTCCCCCTGTCCCTGCTCCCCTTGGCCCTTTTCTCCCTGAATCTGCTCCCCTGGGCCCTGCTACTCTGGCACCTGCTCTCCCTGGCCCTTCTCCCCTTGGCCTTGCTCTCAGTGTCCTGCTCATCCTGGTCCTGCCCTCCTGGGCCCTGCTCCTCCTGGACCTGCTTCCTTGGGCCCTGCTCCCATCTGGCCATGCTCCCTAGGCTTTCATCCCCCTGGTTGTGCTCCCCATGGGCCCTGGTTTCCCTGTGCCCCACTTCCACTGGGCCCTGATTCCCCTGGGCCCTGCTGGCCTTGGTCCTGCTCAACATCGGCCCTGCTCCCCTGACTCTGCTCTCCCTGACCCTACTCCCTGTGGGTGCTGTTCCCCCTTGCCTTGCTCTCCTGGGCACTGCTCCCTGTAGGCCTACTCTCCCTGGGCCCTGCTGCACCTGGTCCTACTCCTCCTGGACCCTGCTCCCCCAATCCTGCTCCCCTGGCCCTTGCTCTCCCTGGACCCTGCTGCCCCTTGGCCCTTCTCCCCCGGCCCTGCTTACACTGGCTCCCCCTGTGTTCTCCTCCCCTTGGCCCAGCTCCCCCTGGCCCAACTCCCTGTGGGCTCTGTTTCCCCTAGCCCTGCTCTCCTGGGCCCTACTCCCCCTGGTCCTCCACTCCCTGGGCCCTGCTCCATCTGGGCCTACACCTCCCACACTTAGGCCCTGCTCCCCCTGGTCCTGCTCTCCTGAGCCCTAATTCCTCCAGTCCTGCTCCCCTAGGCCCTGCTTCCCCTGGTTCTGCTCCTCCTGGGCCCTGGTCCCCCTGGGCCCCTATGCCCCCTGGCACTGGTCGCTCTGGTCCTGCTTCCCCGGGCCCCAATCCCTCTAGCCCTGCTCCCTGTGGCATTGTTCCCACTGCGCCTGCTCCCCTGGTTCCTGCTCCCCTGAGCCCTGCCCCCTCTGGTCCTGCTTTCCTGGGCGCTTCAACCCGTGGCACTTCTCCCCATGGGCCCTGCTCCCCCTGGCCCTGATCCCCTGGTCCTGCTATCCTTGGGCCCTGCTCCTCCTGCTCCTGATAATCCTGGCCCTGCTCCCCATGGGCCCTGTTCCTCCTGCCCCTAATCCGTTGGCCCTTCTCCCCTGGGCCTTGCTCCTCCTGGCCCCTTTTCCCCCTGGCTCTGTTCCCCATGGCACTTTTTCCTGGCTTTGCTCCTCCTGGCTCTGATACCCCGGGTCCTGCCCCCCTGGGACCTGCTCTCCCTGGCCCTACTCCACTGGGCCCTATTCCTGCTTTGTCCTTCTCCCCCTGTCCCTGCTCCTCTGGGCCCTGATCCCTCTGTGTCCTGCTTCCCTGGGACCCATCCCTCTGGCCCTGCTCCCCATGGCCCTGCTACCCTGGGCTTGCTCCTCCTGCCCTGCTCCCCTGGGCCCTGCTCCCCCCTGGCACTGCTCCCTGGGCTGTGCTACCCCTGGTTCTGCTCCTCCTGGGCCCTTGTTTCCCTGGGCCCTGCTCCCCCTGGTCCTGCTCCCCATGTTCTTGCTCCCCTGGCCCTATTCCCTGTGGGTTCCGCTCCCCCTAGTTCTGCTCTCCTGGCCCTCCTCTCCTGGGTCCTGTTCTTCCCTTGGCTCTGCTCCGCCTGAGCCCTGCTCCCTCTATGCCCTGATACCCTGGTTCTGCTTCCCTGGTCACCTCTCCCTATGAACCTGCTCCACCTGGCCTTTTTTTCTCTGACCCTGCATCCCTGGGCTTTGCTCCCCTTACCCTTGCTCCCTTTGGTCTGTTCCCCCAGGCGCTGCTTCTCTTGGTTTTGCTCCCCTGGGCCCTGTTGCCCCCTGGGCCCTGCTCCCGTTGGTTCTGTTCCCTGGGCCCTGGTTTCCCTGTGCCCTGCTCCCTCTGGCCCTGCTCCCTGGACTCTGCTCCCCCTGGTTCTGCTCCCCCTTGGCCCTTTTTTCCCTGTGCCCTGATACTCCTGGTCCCTGCTCCCCCTGGTCCTGCTCCCCATTGACCCTTCTACCCTGGGCCCTACTTCCTCTAGTCCTGCTCCCTTGGGCCCTGCTCCTCCTGGCCCTGCTCCCCTGGGCCCTACTTTCCTGGGACCTGCTTCACCTGGCCCTGCTTCCCTGGTCTCTTTTCCCCCAGGCCCTGCTCCCCCTGGCCCTTTTATCCTGGCTCTGATCAATGGGCCCTGTTCCTCGAGAGTTCTGCTCCCCCAGTCTGTGCTCCCCTAGGCCCTGCTCCCCCTTGGACCTGCTCTCCCTAGTCCTGCTTCCACAGGCCCCACTCCCTCTGGCCCTTCTCTCCCTGGCCCTGCTCCCTGGGCCCTGATCCCCTGGTTCTTCTCCCCCTGGGCCCTGATGTTCTGGTCCTGCACCCCCTGGCCCTACTCCCTGTGCCCTCTGCTCCCTCTAGCCCTGATCTCCTGGGGCCTGCTCCTCCTGGTCCTCCTCTCCCTGGGCCCAGCTCCCCCGTACCCTGCTCCCCCAGGTCTTGCTCCCCGGGGCCCTACTCCCCCCAGTCCTACTCCCCTGGGCCCTGCTTCTCCAGGTTCTGCTCCCCCCGGTCATGCCTCCCTGGGCCCTGCTTCCCCTGGCCCTCTTTCCCAGACACTGCTCCCCAGCCCTACTTCCCCAGGCCCTCTCCCCCAGTCCCTGCTCCCCCATGTCCCTGCTTCCCCAGGCCCTGCTCCCCATAGACCTGTTCACCTTGGGCTCCGCTCCCTCGGGCCAAGCTCCTCCTATGACCTACTCTCCTTGGTCCTGCTTTCCTGCTCCTAACTCCCCCTGGACCTGCTAGTCTGCACCTCATTCCCTTGGCCCTCCTCCCCATCTCCCTGTTCCCCTTGACCCTTATCCCCTGTACCCTGCTCCCTCTGGTCCTGTTTTCCTGGCCTTGCTCCCCATGGGCCCTGCTCCCTATGGGCCCTGCTCCCCATGGGCCATGATCTTACTGGCCCTAATCTCTGGCCATGCTCCCCCTAGCTATACTCACCTGGGCCCTGCTCTCTTGGGTCTTGCTTCCCCTGGCCTGCTCCCCTGGGATCCACTCCCCCTGGGCCCATCTCCCCCTGGATCCTGCTCCCCCTTGTTTGCTCCCCATGGGCCCTGGTCCCCCGGGCACTTCTCTCCCTGTTCCCTGCTTCTCCTGGGCTCTACTCCCCATGGCCCTGCTCCCCCTGGCCCTTTTCTCCTTGGCTCTGCTCCCCTGGCCCTGCTCCTCTGGCACCTGCTCTCTCTGGCCCTTTTCCCCCTGTCCCTGCTCCCACTGTCCTGGTCTCCCTGGCCTGGCTCCCCTGGGCCCTGCTCCTCCTGGACCTGCTCCCCTGGGCCCTGCTCCCACCTGGCTGTGCTCCCTGGGCCTTGCTCCTATGGCAACTTCTCTCCCTGGCTGAGCTCCACTGGGCCCAGCTCCTCCTGGGCCCTGCTACCCTGCGCCCTGCTACCCATGGGCCCTTCTCTCCCTGAGCCCTGCTCTCTATGGTCTTGCTCCACATGGGCCATGCTACCCCGGACCTAGCTCACCCTGTTCCCTGCTTATCCTGGGCCCCGCTCCCTCTGGCTCTGCTCCCCCTTTCTCTGCTTCCCCTGCGCTTGCTTCCTCTGACCCTGCACCCCTGGTACTGCACTCCCTGAGCCCTTCTCCCCCTGTCCCTGCTCCCCTTGGCCCTTTTCTCCCTGGATCTGCTCCCCTGGGCCCTGCTACTCTGGCACCTGCTCTCCTTGGCCCTTCTCCCCTTGGCCTTGCTCTCAGTGTCCTGCTCATCCTGGTCCTGCCCTCCTGGGCCCTGCTCCTCCTGGACCTGCTTCCTTGGGCCCTGCTCCCATCTGGCCATGCTCCCTAGGCTTTCATCCCCCTGGTTATGCTCCCCATGGGCCCTGGTTTTCCTGTGCCCCACTTCCACTGGGCCCTGCTTCCCCTGGGCCCTGCTGGCTTTGGTCCTGCTCAACATCGGCCCTGCTCCCCTGACTCTGCTCTCCCTGACCCTACTCCCTGTGGGTGCTGTTCCCCCTTGCCTTGCTCTCCTGGGCCCTGCTCCCTGTAGGCCTACTCTCCCTGGGCCCTGCTGCACCTGGTCCTACTCCTCCTGGACCCTGCTCCCCCAATCCTGCTCCCCTGGCCCTTGCTCTCCCTGGAACCTGCTGCCACTTGGCCCTTCTCCCCCGGACCTGCTTACACTGGCTCCCCCTGTGTTCTCCTCCCCTTGGCCCAGCTCCCCCTGGCCCAACTCCCTGTGGGCTGTGTTTCCCCTAGCCCTGCTCTCCTGGGCCCTACTCCCCCTGGTCCTCCACTCCCTGGGCCCTGCTCCATCTGGTCCTACACCTCCCCCACTTAGGCCCTGCTCCCTCTGGTCCTGCTCTCCTGAGCCCTAATTCCTCCAGTCCTGCTCCCCTAGGCCCTGCTTCCCCTGGTTCTGCTCCTCCTGGGCCCTGGTCCCCCTGGGCCCCTATGCCCCCTGGCACTGGTCCCTCTGGTCCTGCTTCCCCGGGCCCCAATCCCTCTAGCCCTGCTCCCTGTGGCATTGTTCCCACTGGGCCTGCTCCCCTGGGTCCTGCTCCCCTGAGCCCTGCCCCCTCTGGTCCTGCTTTCCTGGGCGCTTCAACCCGTGGCACTTCTCCCCATGGGCCCTGCTCCCCCTGGCCCTAATCCCCTGGTCCTGCTATCCTTGGGGCCTGCTCCTCCTGGTCCTGATAACCCTGGCCCTGATCCCCATGGGCCCTGCTCCTCCTGCCCCTAATCTGTTGGCCCTTCTCCCCTGGGCCCTGCTCCTCCTGGCCCCTTTTCCCCCTGGCTCTGTTCCCCATGGCCCTTTTTCCTGGCTTTGCTCCTCCTGGCTCTGATACCCCGGGTCCTGCTCCCCTGGGACCTGCTCTCCCTGGCCCTACTCCACTGGGCCCTACTCCTGCTTTGTCCTTCTCCCCCTGTCCCTGCTCCTCTGGGCCCTGATCCCTCTGTGTCCTGCTTCCTTGGGACCCATCCCTCTGGCCCTGCTCCCCATGGCTCTGCTACCCTGGGCTTGCTCCTCCTGCCCTGCTCCCCTGGGCCCTGCTCCCCCTTGGCCCTGCTCCCTGGGCCGTGCTACCCCTGGTTCTGCTCCCCCTGGGTCCTTGTTTCTCTGGGCCCTGCTCCCCCTGGTCCTGCTCTCCATGTTCTTGCTCCCCTGGCCCTATTCCCTGTGGGTTCCGCTCCCCCTAGTTCTGCTTTCCTGGCCCTGCTCTCCTGGGTCCTGTTCTTCCCTTGGCTCTGCTCCCCCTGAGCACTGCTCCCTCTATGCCCTGCTACCCTGGTTCTGCTTCCCTGGTCGCCTCTCCCTATGACCCTGCTCCACCTGGCCTTTTTTTCTCTGACCCTGCTTCCCTGGGCTTTGCTCCCCTTAGCCTTGCTCCCTTTGGTCTGTTCCCCCAGGCGCTGCTTCTCTTGGTTTTGCTCCCCTGGGCCCTGTTGCCCCCTGGGCCCTGCTCCCCTTGGTTCTGTTTTCCTGGGCCCTTGTTTCCCTGTGCCCTGCTCCCTTCTGGCCCTGCTCCGTGGACTCTGCTCCCCCTGGTTGTGCTCCCCCTTGGCCCTTTTTTCCCTGTGCCCTGATACTCCTGGTCCCTGCTCCCCCTGGTCCTGCTCCCCATTGGCCCTTCTACCCTGGGCCCTACTTCCTCTAGTCCTGCTCCCTTGGGCCCTGCTCCTCCTGGCCCTGCTCCCCTGGGCCCTACTTTCCTGGGACCTGCTTCACCTGGCCCTGCTTCCCTTTTCTCTTTTCCCCCAGGCCCTGCTCCCCCTGGCACTTTTATCCTGACTCTGCTCAAAGGGCCCTGCTCCTCGTGAGTCCTGCTCCCCCAGTCTGTCCTCCCCTAGGCCCTGCTCCCCCTTGGACCTGCTCTCCCTAGTCCTGCTTCCACAGGCCCCACTCCCTCTGGCCCTTCTCTCCCTGGCCCTGCTCCCTGGGCCCTGATCCCCTGGTTCTTCTCCCCCTGGGCCCTGATGTTCTGGTCCTGCACCCCCTGGCCCTACTCCCTCTGCCCTCTGCTCCCTCTAGCCCTGATCTCCTGGGGCCTGCTCCTCCTGGTCCTCCTCTCCCTGGGCCCTGCTCCCCCGTACCCTGCTCCCCCAGGCCTTGCTCCCCGGGGCCCTACTCCCCCCAGTCGTACTCCCCTGGGCCCTGCTTCTCCTGGTTTTGCTCCCCCCGGTCCTGCTTCCCTGGGCCCTGCTTCCCCTGGCCCTCTTTCCCAGACACTGCTCCCCAGCCCTACTTCCCCAGTCCCTGCTACCCCATGTCCCTGCTTCCCCAGGCCCTGCTCCCCCTAGACCTGTTCACCTTGGGCTCCGCTCCCTCGGGCCAAGCTCCTCCTAGGACCTTCTCTCCTTGGTCCTGCTTTCCTGCTCGTAACTCCCCCTGGACCTGCTTGTCTGCACCTCATTCCCTTGGCCCTCCTCCCCCTGGCCCTTTTCCCCTTGACCCTTATCCCCTGTACCCTGCTCCCTCTGGTCCTGTTTTCCTGGCCTTGCTCCCCATGGGCCCTGCTCCCTATGGGCCCTGCTCCTCATGGGCCATGATCTTACTGGCCCTAATCCCTGGCCATGCTCCCCCTAGCTATACTCACCTGGGCCCTGCTCTCTTGGGTCCTGCTTCCCCTGGCCCTGCTCCCCTGGGATCCACTCCCCCTGGGCCCATCTCCCCCTGGATCCTGCTCCCCCTTGTTTGCTCCCCATGGGCCCTGGTCCCCCGGGCGCTTCTCTCCCTGTTCCCTGCTTCTCCTGGGCCCTACTCCCCATGGCTCTGCTCCCCCTGGCCCTTTTCTCCTTGGCTCTGCTCCCCTGGCCCTGCTCCTCTGGCACCTGCTCTCTCTGGCCCTTTTCCCCCTGGCCCTGCTCCCACTGTCCTGGTCTCCCTGGCCTGGCTCCCCGGGCCCTGCTCCTCCTGGACCTGCTCCCCTGGGCCCTGCTCCCACCTGGCTGTGCTCCCTGGGCCTTGCTCCTATGGCAACTTCTCTCCCTGGCTGAGCTCCACTGGGCCCAGCTCCTCCTGGGCCCTGCTACCCTGCGCCCTGCTACCCATGGGCCCTTCTCTCCCTGAGCCCGGCTCTCTATGGTCTTGCTCCACATGGGCCATGCTACCCCGGACCTAGCTCACCCTGTTCCCTGCTTCTCCTGGGCCCCGCTCCCCCTGGCTCTGCTCCCCCTTTCTCTGCTTCCCCTGCGCTTGCTTCCTTGGGCCCTGCACCCCTGGTACTGCACTCCCTGGGCCCTTCTCCCCCTGTCCCTGCTCCCCTTGGCCCTTTTCTCCCAGGATCTGCTCCCCTGGGCCCTGCTACTCTGGCACCTGCTCTCCCTGGCCCTTCTCCCCTTGGCCTTGCTCTCAGTGTCCTGCTCATCCTGGTCCTGCCCTCCTGGGCCCTGCTCCTCCTGGACCTGCTTCCTTGGGCCCTGCTCCCATCTGGCCATGCTCCCTAGGCTTTCATCCCCCTGGTTATGCTCCCCATGGGCCCTGGTTTCCCTGTGCCCCACTTCCACTGGGCCCTGCTTCCCTGGGCCCTGCTGGCCTTGGTCCTGCTCAACATCGGCCCTGCTCCCCTGACTCTGCTCTCCCTGACCCTACTCCCTGTGGTGCTGTTCCCCCTTGCCTTGCTCTCCTGGGCCCTGCTCCCTGTAGGCCTACTCTCGCTGGGCCCTGCTGAACCTGGTCCTACTCCTCCTGGACCCTGCTCCCCTAGTCCTGCTCCCCTGGCCCTTGCTCTCCCTGGACTCTGCTGCCCCTTGGCCCTTCTCCCCCGGCCCTGCTTACATTGGCTCCCCCTGTGTTCTCCTCCCCTTGGCCCTGCTCCCCCTGGCCCAACTCCCTGTGGGCTCTGCTTACCCTAGCCCTGCTCTCCTTGGCCCTACTCCCCCTGGTCCTCCACTCCCTGGGCCCTGCTCCATCTGGTCCTACCCCTCCCCCACTTAGGCCCTTCTCCCCCTGGTCCTGCTCTCCTGAGCCCTAATTCCTCCAGTCCTGCTCCCCTAGGCCCTGCTTCCCCTGGTTCTGCTCCTCCTGGGCCCTGGTCCCCCTGGGCCCCTATGCCCCCTGGCACTGGTCCCTCTGGTCCTGCTTCCCCGGCCCCAATCCCTCTAGCCCTGCTCCCTGTGGCATTGTTCCCACTGGGCCTGCTCCCCTGGGTCCTGCTCCCCTGAGCCCTGTCCCCTCTGGTCCTGCTTTCCTGGGCGCTTCAACCCGTGGCACTTCTCCCCATGGGCCCTGCTCCCCCTGGCCCTAATCCCCTAGTCCTGCTATCCTTGGGGCCTGCTCCTCCTGGTCCTGATAATCCTGGCCCTGCTCCCCATGGGCCCTTCTCCTCCTGCCCCTAATCTGTTGGCCCTTCTCCCCTGGGCCCTGCTCCTCCTGGCCCCTTTTCCCCCTGGCTCTGTTCCCCATGGCCCTTTTTCCTGGCTTTGCTCCTCCTGGCTCTGATACCCCGGGTCCTGCTCCCCTGGGACCTGCTCTCCCTGGCCCTACTCCACTGGGCCCTACTCCTGCTTTGTCCTTCTCCCCCTGTCCCTGCTCCTCTGGGCCCTGATCCCTCTGTGTCCTGCTTCCCTGGGACCCATCCCTCTGGCCCTGCTCCCCATGGCTCTGCTACCCTGGGCTTGCTCCTCCTGCCCTGCTCCCCTGGGCCCTGCTCCCCCCTGGCCATGCTCCCTGGGCCGTGCTACCCCTGGTTCTGCTCCCCCTGGGCCCTTGTTTCCCTGGGCCCTGCTCCCCCTGGTCCTGCTCCCCGTGTTCTTGCTCCCCTGGCCCTATTCCCTGTGGGTTCCGCTCCCCCTAGTTCTGCTCTCCTGGCCCTGCTCTCCTGGGTCCTGTTCTTCCCTTGGCTCTGCTCCCCCTGAGCCCTGCTCCCTCTATGCCCTGCTACCCTGGTTCTGCTTCCCTGGTCGCCTCTCCCTATGACCCTGCTCCACCTGGCCTTTTTTTCTCTGACCCTGCTTCCCTGGGCTTTGCTCCCCTTAGCCTTGCTCCCTTTGGTCTGTTCCCCCAGGCGCTGCTTCTCTTGGTTTTGCTCCCCTGGGCCCTGTTGCCCCCTGGGCCCTGCTCCCCTTGGTTCTGTTCCCCTGGGCCCTGGTTTCCCTGTGCCCTGCTCCCTTCTGGCCCTGCTCCCTGGACTCTGCTCCCCCTGGTTCTGCTCCCCCTTGGCCCTTATTTCCCTGTGCCCTGATACTCCTTGTCCCTGCTCCCCCTGGTCCTGCTCCCCATTGGCCCTTCTACCCTGGGCCCTACTTCCTCTAGTCCTGCTCCCTTGGGCCCTGCTCCTCCTGGCCCTGCTCCCCTGGGCCCTACTTTCCTGGGACCTGCTTCACCTGGCCCTCCTTCCCAAGTCTCTTTTCCCCCAGGCCCTGCTCCCCCTGGCCCTTTTATCCTGGCTCTGCTCAATGGGCCCTGCTCCTCGTGAGTCCTGCTCCCCCAATCTGTGCTCCCCTAGGCCCTGCTCCCCCTTGGACCTGCTCTCCCTAGTCCTGCTTCCACAGGCCCCACTCCTTCTGGCCCTTCTCTCCCTGGCCCTGCTCCCTGGGCCCTGATCCCCTGGTTTTTCTCCCCCTGGGCCCTGATGTTCTGGTCCTGCACCCCCTGGCCCTACTCCCTGTGCCCTCTGCTCCCTCTAGCCCTGATCTCCTGGGGCCTGCTCCTCCTGGTCTTCCTCTCCCTGGGCCCTGCTCCCCCGTATCCTGCTCCCCCAGCCCTTGCTCCCCGGGGCCCTACTCCCCCCAGTCCTACTGCCCTGGGCCCTGCTTCTCCTGGTTCTTCTCCCCCCGGTCCTGCTTCCCTGGGCCCTGCTTCCCCTGGCCCTCTTTCCCAGACACTGCTCCCCAAGCCCTACTTCCAAGGCCCTCTCCCCCAGTCCCTGCTCCCCCATGTCCCTGATTCCCCAGGCCCTGCTCCCCTAGTCCTGTTCACCTTGGGCTCCGCTCCCTCGGGCCAAGCTCCTCCTAGGACCTTCTCTCCTTGGTCCTGCTTTCCTGCTCCTAACTCCCCCTGGACCTGCTTGTCTGCACCTCAATCCCTTGGCCCTCCTCCCCCTGTCCCTGTTCCCCTTGACCCTTATCCCCTGTACCCTGCTCCCTCTGGTCCTGTTTTCCTGGCCTTGCTCCCCATGTTCCCTGCTCCCTATGGGCCCTGCTCCTCATGGGCCATGATCTTACTGGCCCTAATCCCTGGCCATGCTCCCCCTAGCTATACTCACCTGGGTCCTGCTCTCTTGGGTCCTGCTTCCCCTGGCCCTGCTCCCCTGGGATCCACTCCCCCTGGGCCCATCTCCCCTGGATCCTGCTCCCCCTTGTTTGCTCCCCATGGGCCCTGGTCCCCCGGGCGCTTCTCTCCCTGTTCCCTGCTTCTCCTTGGCCCTACTCCCCATGGCTCTGCTCCCCCTGGCCCTTTTCTCCTTCGCTCTGCTCCCCTGGCCCTGTTCCTCTGGCACCTGCTCTCTCTGGCCCTTTTCCCCCTGGCCCTGCTCCCACTGTCCTGGTCTCCCTGGCCTGGCTCCCCTGGGCCCTGCTCCTCCTGGACCTACTCCCCTGGGCCCTGCTCCCACCTGGCTGTGCTCCCTGGGCCTTGCTCCTATGGCACCTTCTCTCCCTGGCTGAGCTCCACTGGGCCCAGCTCCTCCTGGGCCCTGCTACCCTGCGCCCTTCTACCCATGGGCCCTTCTCTCCCTGAGCCCTGCTCTCTATGGTCTTGCTCCACATGGGCCATGCTACCCCGGACCTAGCTCACCCTGTTCCCTGCTTCTCCTGGGCCCCGCTCCCCCTGGCTCTGCTCCCCCTTTCTCTGCTTCCCCTGCGCTTGCTTCCTCGAGCCCTGCACCCCTGGTACTGCACTCCCTGGGCCCTTCTCCCCTGTCCCTGCTCCCCTTGGCCCTTTTCTCCCTGGATCTGCTCCCTGGGCCCTGCTACTCTGGCACCTGCTCTCCCTGGCCCTTCTCCCCTTGGCCATGCTCTCAGTGTCCTGCTCATCCTGGTCCTGCCCTCCTGGGCCCTGCTCCTCCTGGACCTGCTTCCTTGGGCCCTGCTCCCATCTGGCCATGCTCCCTAAGCTTTCATCCCCCTGGTTATGCTCCCCATGGGCCCTGGTTTCCCTGTGCCCCACTTCCACTGGGCCCTGATTCCCCTGGGCCCTGCTGGCCTTGGTCCTGCTCAACATCGGCCCTGCTACCCTGACTCTGCTCTCCCTGACCCTACTCCCTGTGGGTGCTGTTCCCCCTTGCCTTGCTCTCCTGAGCCCTGCTCCCTGTAGGCCTACTCTCCCTGGGCCCTGCTGCTCCTGGTCCTACTCCTCCTGGACCCTGCTCCCCCAGTCCTGCTCCCCTGGCCCTTGCTCTCCCTGGACCCTGCTGCCCCTTGGCCCTTCTCCCCCGGCCCTGCTTACACTGGCTCCCCCTGTGTTCTCCTCCCCTTGGCCCTGCTCCCCCTGGCCCAACTCCCTGTGGGCTCTGCTTCCCCTCGCCCTGCTCTCCTGGGCCCTACTCCCCCTGGTCCTCCACTCCCTGGGCCCTGCTCCATCTGGTCCTACACCTCCCCCACTTAGGCCCTGCTCCCCCTGGTGTTGCTCTCCTGAGCCCTAATTCCTCCAGTCCTGCTCTCCTAGGCCCTGCTTCCCCTGGTTCTGCTCCTCCTGGGCCCTGGTCCCCCTGGGCCCCTATGCCCCCTGGCACTGGTCCCTCTGGTCCTGCTTCCCCGGGCCCCAATCCCTCTAGCCCTGCTCCCTGTGGCATTGTTCCCACTGGGCCTGCTCCCCTGGGTCCTGCTCCCCTGAGCCCTGCCCCCTCTGGTCCTGCTTTCCTGGGCGCTTCAACCCGTGGCACTTCTCCCCATGGGCCCTGCTCCCCCTGGCCCTAATCCCCTGGTCCTGCTATCCTTGGGGCCTGCTCCTCCTGGTCCTGATAATCATGGCCCTGCTCCCCATGGGCCCTGCTCTTCCTGCCTCTAATCCGTTGGCCCTGCTCCCCTGGGCCTTGCTCCTCCTGGCCCCTTCTCCCCCTGCCCTGTTCCCCATGGCCCTTTTTCCTGGCTTTGCTCCCCCTGGCTCTGATACCCTGGGTCCTGCTCCCCTGGGACCTGCTCTCCCTGGCCCTACTCCACTCTGCCCTACTCCTGCTTTGTCCTTCTCCCCCTGTCCCTGCTCCTCTGGGCCCCGATCCCTCTGTGTCCTGCTTCCCTGGGACCAATCCCTCTGGCCCTGCTCCCCCCTGGCCCTGCTCCCTGGGCCGTGCTACCCCTGATTCTGCTCCCCCTGGGCCCTTATTTACCTGGGCCCTGCTCCCCCTGGTCCTGCTCCCCATGTTCTTGCTCCCCTGGCCCTATTTCCTGTGGGTTCCGCTCCCCCTAGTTCTGGTCTCCTGGGCCATTCTCCCCCTGTTCTCTACTCACTGGGCCTAGTTCCACCTGGTCCTGCTCCCCTCGGTCCCTGATCCCTCTTGCCCTGCTCCCCTGGGCCCTCGTCTCCCCAGTCTTGCTCCCCTGGGTCCTGCTTCCCCTGTTTCTGCTCCTCCTGGGCCCTAGTCCCCCTGGGGCCCAGTCTCCATGGGCCCTGCTTTCCCTGTACCCTTTTTCACCTGGTCCTGCTTCCCTGAGTCCTGCTTTTCCTGGCCCTTCTCTCCTGGCCCTGCTCCCCCAGGTCCTGCTCCCCGGGGTCCTGCTCCCTCGAGTCCTGCTCCCCCAGGTCTTGCTCCCTCTCATCCTGCTCCCGCCATTCTGCTCATTCTGCTCCCCAGGTCTGCTCCTCCTGTTTCTGCTCCACTTGGGCCCAATTACCCTTGGGTCTTATTCCCCCCTGGTCCCACTTCCCTGTGCCTCATTCCCCCTGGCCCTGATCCTCCTGGCCTTGTATCCCTGGCCCTGCTTTTCTGTGCCCTGCTCCAGTCGTCTTTCTCTTCTTGGGCCATGTTCCACCTGGTCCTATTCCCCACCCCATGCCCTACTCCCCTGTCACTGTTCCCCATGGGTTCTGCTCCTCCTGGCCCTTAATCCCTGGCCCTGCTCCCCTGGGCCCTTCTCTCCTGGGCACTGCTTCCCCTGCCCTGCTCCCCTGGGTTCTGCTCCACCTGGGCCCTGCTTCCTGGCGCCCTGCTTCCTGGCGCCCTGCTCCTCCTGTCCTTGCTCACCATGGGCCCTGCTTCTCCTGGCCATAATCCCCTGGCCCTTCTCTTCCTGTCCTTTCTCTCTAGGGCCCTGTTATCTTGATACCTGCTTCCCTTGCCCTGTTCCCCTAGGCCCTGCTCCCCCAGCCCTGCTCCCGTGTCCATGCTTCCCCTGGTCCTGATAACCATGGTCCTGCTTCCCATGGGCCCTGCTCCCCCTGGACGTAATCCCTTGGGGTCTGCTCCCCTTGCCCCTGCTCCCCCTGGGCCCTGCTCCCCATGGTCTTGCTCCACATGGGCTGTGCTCCTCCAGGGCATGCTCCCCCTGTTCCCTGCTTCTTCTGGGCCCTGCTCCCACTGGCCCTGCTCCTCCTGGCCCTGGTCTCCTAAGCCCTGCTCCCCACTGAGCTCCACTCCCTCTGAGCCCTGCTCCCCCTCATCCTGATTCCCCAGGTCTCACTCCCTCTGGCCCGGCTCTCCCTGGCCATGTTCCCCCTGGCCCCGCAATTCTGGGTCCTTCCTGCTCTCCGGGGGCTTGTTCCTCCTGACCCTGCTCCAATGGGCCCTGCTCCTCCTGCATTCTTCTCCCCCTGGACCTGTTCCCCTGGACCCTGCTCCCCCTGTGTCCTGCTCTCCCTGGGCCTGTTCCCCTTGGGCCCTGCTCCTCCTGGCATTGCTTCATCCTGGGCTCTGCTCCCCCTTGGCCTTGCTCCCCCTTGCCTCTGCTCCCCTGATCCTCCTTCCCCAGAGCCCACTCCCCCTGGCCCTGCTCCACTTGGCTCTGTTTCCCTGGATCTGCTACCCTGGGCACTGCTCCCTCTGGACCTGCTTCCCTTTGGCACTACTACTCCTGGCCCAGCTCCCCCCTGGGTTCTGCCCCGCCCCGCGGACCTGTTTCCCTTGATCCTGCTCCACTGGTCCTGCTTCCCATGTGTCCTGCTTTCCCTGGACTCTGCTCCTCCTTGCCCTGCTCCCCTGGGTCCTGTTCCCTGGGCCGTGCTTCCACGTGTGCTTTTGTCATCCTTGGCGCTGTTCCCCCTTTGTCTTTCTCCCCCTGGGTCGGTTCCCCATGGCTCTGGTCCTCCTTGCCCTGCTCCCTTAGGACCTGCTCTCCCTTACCTTGGTCCCCTGGGCCCTACTCCCATTGAGTGCTTCTCCCCTGGCCCTCCTCCCCTGGGCCCTGCTCCACCTGTGTCCTGCTTCCCCTGGCCCTCCTCCCCTGGGTTCTGCTCCCCCTGTGTCCTGCTTCCCCGGCCCTCCTCCCCTGGGCCCTCCTCCCCTGAGTCCTCCTCCCCCTGGGTCCTCCTCCCTCTGGCCCTGCTTCCCCCTGGGCTCCAATCCCTCTGAGCCCTGATTTCCCTTGTCCCTGCTCTCCCTGGTCCTGCTTCCTCAGGCCCCACTCCCTCTGGCCCTGCTCCGCTTGGCCCCGTTCCCCCTAGCCCTGCTCCCCTGGGCCCTGCACCCACTGGCTCTTCTTGCCCTGGGCCTAGGTTCCCTGTGCCCTGCTTCCCCTAGGCCCTGCTCCCCTGGGCCCTGCTCCCCCTGGCACTGCTCCCCATGGGCCCTGCTCCTCCTGGCCCTTCTCCACCTGGTCCTGCTCCCCTGGGCCCTACTCCCCCTGGGAACTGCTCCCCCTACACCCGCTCCCTGGGCCCTGCTCCTCCTGGACCCTCCTCCCCCTACCCCTGCTACCCTGGCCCAGCTCCCTCTGAACCTAATTTCCTGTGGGCTTTGAACCTAACTCCCTTCTCTCCTGGGCCCTGCTCCTCCTGGGCCCTAATCCCCTGTTCCCAGCTCTGCCCGGCCCTTCTCTTTCTGAGCCCTGCTCCACATGGTCTTGCTCCACATGGGCCGTGCTACCCAGGGCCCTGCTCCCCCTGTTCCCTACTTCTCTTGGGCCCTGCTCCCCCTGGTACTGCTCTCCCTGGCTCTGTTCCCCTTGGCTCTGCTCCCTTGGCTCCTGCTCCCATTGTGTCCTCCTCCTCCTGGACCTACTCCTCAGAGCCCTGCACCCATGTGTCTTGCTCCCCCTGGTCCTGCCTCCCGTGCCCTGCTCCACCTGGCCCTGCTCCCCCATGGCCCTGCTCCCCCTGATTCTGCTCCCCCTCGGCCCTGATTTTCTAGTGCCCTGATCCCCCTGGGCCCTGCTCACCCTGGTCCTTCTCCCCATGGGCCCAGCTTTCCTGGCCCTGATACACCTGGCCCTTCTCTCTGTGGGCTCTGCTCTCCCTAGCCTTGCTCTCCCGGGCCCTGCTCCCCATAGGCCTCCTCTCCCTGGGCCCTGCTCCACCTGGTCCTGCTCCTCCTGGGCCATGCTTTCCCTGGCCCTGCTCCCCAAGGCCCTGCTCCCCGGGAAACTACTCTCACTGGCCCTGCTCCTCTAGGCACTCTTCCCCTGGGCTGTACTTCTTCTGGCACTGCTCTTCCTGGGCCCTGCTCCCTCTGGCCCTACTCTCCTGGTCCCTGATCCCCACTTGGCTGCGCTCCCCCCTGAGCCCAGCTCCCCCTTGAGCCTGCTCCCCCTGGTCCTGCTTCCCCAGGCCCGGCTCCCTCTGGCCATGCTCTCACTTGGCCCTGCTCCCCCTGGTCCTGCTCCCCTGGGCCCTGCTCCCCGTGTGTCCTGCTCTCTCTGGCCCTGCTCCCCTGGGCCCTGCTCCCTTGGGCCCTACTTCTCCTGCCCTTGCTCCCCTGGGTCCTGCTCCCTCCTGGTCTCCACTCCCCACTGGGCCTGCTCCCCCTTGGCCCTGATCTCCTGGTCCTGTTTCCCCGGGCCCTGCTCCCCTTTGCCGTGCTCCTCTTGGCCCTGTTTCCCCTGGCCCTGACTCCTGGGCACTGCTTCCGCTGCTTGTGCTTCCCTTGGGGCCTGCTCCCCCTGGCCCTGTTCCGCTGGGTTGATCTCCCTATGGACCTGCTCGCCCTTGGCCCGGCCCCCCCTGGGCTCCACTCCCCCTGAGGCCTGGATTCCCTTATCCCTGCTCCCCCGATCCTGCTTCCCTAGGCCTCACTGTCTCTGGCCTTGTTCCCCTGTGGCCTGCACCCTGAACCCCCTGATTCTTCTGCTCCTGGGCCCTGATTTCCATGTGCCCCCTTCCCCTGGGCTTTGCTCCCCCTGGGCCCTGCCCCTCCTGGCCATAATACCCTGGCCCTTCTCCCCATAGCCCTGCTCCCCTGGGCCCTACTCCCCTGGGCTTCTCCCTCTCTACCTCTGGTCCCCAGGGCCCTGTTCCTCCTGGGCCCTCCTCCCCCTACCCAGCTCCGCTTGGCCCTGCTCCTCCTTGTCATTGTCCCCTTGGGCCCTGTTTCCCCTGGGCCTGCTCCCCCTGGTGCTGCACTCCCTTGGCCCTTCTCCCTCTGGCGTTTTTCTTACTGACACCCTCACCCCTGGGCCCTATTCCCTCCAGTCCTGCTCCCCTGTTCCTGCTCCCCTGACACTGTTCCCCAGGACCCTGCTCTCTGGGCCTGCTCCCCCTGAACCAGCTCCCCTGGTCCCTGCTCTCCTGGGGCCTTTTCCTCCTGGCCCTGCCCCCCCCCCTGGGGCCTTTTCCTCCTGGCCCTGCTCTTCTGGGCCCTTCTCCCCCTTGGGCCTTGCTCCTCGTGGCACTGCTCGCTGGGTCCCACTCTCCCCTGGTCCTGCTCTTGGGCCCTGCTCCCCCTGGGCCCTGTTTTCCCTGTGCCCTGCTCCCCCTATGCCCTGCTCGCCCTGGTCTTGTTCCCCATGGGCCCTGCTCACCTGTACTGCTCTCCCTGCCCCTACTCCCTGTGGGCTGTGCTATCCCTAGAACTGATCAACTGGCTCTGCTACCCCTGGCATTCCTCTCCCTGGGCACTGCTCCCACTGTTTTGCTTACCCTAGGACCCTGCTGTCCCAGGCCCTGCTGTCCCTCGCATGGCTTCCTCTGGGCCTGCTCCACCGGTACCTGATCCTCCTGGTACTGCTCGCCCTGGTCTTGCTCCCATTGGGCCCTGCTCCTCCTGGCCATGCTCATATGTGCCCTGCTCCCATGTGCCCTGCTCCCCCTGGGCTCTGTTCCCCCTGAGCACTGCAACTTCTTGGCCCTGCTCTCCCTGGTCCTGCTTCCTTGGGCCCCACTCCCACTGGCCCCGCTCCCCCTAGACCTGTTCCTCCTGATCCTGCTCCGCTGGGTCCTACTACCTCTGGTCCTGCTCCCCCAGACCCTGCTCCTCCTGGCCCTTCTCCACTGGGCCGTGCTCACACCTGGACCTGCTCTCTGGGCCCTGCTCCTCCTGATTTTGCTTCCCGGGACCCTGGTTCCCCTGTGTCCCGCTCTCCCTGGTCCCTCCTCCCCCTGGTCCTGCTCTCCATTGTCCATGCTACCCTGGTTTTGCTTCCTGTGCCCCAACTCCCTGTGGGATCTGCTCCCCCTATCCATGCTCTCCTGTCCTTTCTCCTCGTAGGCCTCCGATCTATAGGGCCTGCTCCATGTGGTCCTGCTCCTCCTGGGCCCTGCTCCTACTGGCCCTTCTCCCCTGTGCCCTGCTCCCCCCAATCCTGGTTCCTTGGGCCGTACGACCATGGACCTGCTCTCCTTGGTCCTATTCCCCCTGGCCTGCTCACCTGGGCCCTGATCCTCCCTGTCCCTGCTTCCCTGGGCTGTGCTCTTCTGGTACTCTACCCCTGGGCCCTGCTCCTCCTGGCCCTGCTCCGCTAGGCCCTTCTACCCTCTGGGCTCCGCTACTCTTGAGCAATGCTCCCCTTCCCGGCTCCCTCAGGCCCCAATCCCTGTGGGCTCTGCTCCTACTAGTCCTGCTCTTCTGGGCCCTGCTCCCCAGATCCTCCTGTCCTTTGCCCTGTTCCCCCTGGCCCTGTTCCCCTGGGCCCTATTCCCTCCAGTCCTGTTCCCCTGGGCCCTTCATGCCCTGAGCCCTGCTCCCCATGGGCCCAGCTCCCCCGGGCCCTTATCCCCGTGTTCCCTGCTTCTCCTGGGTTCTGCTTCCCCTGGACCTGCTCCCTATTGCCCTGCTTCCCTGGGCCTCCTCCCCTGGGACCTGCTATCCCTGGTACTGCTCTCACTGGGCCCTTGCCCCCTTTCCCTTTTCTCCCTGACTATGATCAACTGGGCCCTGCTCCTCTGGTAACTTATTTCCCTGGCCCTACTCCCTGTAGTCACTGTTCCCCTTAGCCCTGCTCTCCTGGGCTCTGCACCCCCTGGTCCTCCTCTCCCTGGGCCCTGCTCTGCCCGGTCCTGCTCCTCCTGGGTGCTGCTCCTCATGGTCCTGCTCCCTTGGGCCCTACTTCCCGCAGTCCTGCTCCCCTGGGCCCTACACACCAGGCCCTGCTCCCCTGGGCCCTGCTCTTCTGGGCCTTGCTTCCCTTGGCCTTCTCCCCTGGGCTCTGCTCCCCCTGGCTCTGTTCCTTTTGGCCCTCCTACCCTGGGCCCTGCTCCCTCTGGTCCTGCTTTCCTGGACCTAACTCCCCCTTGGCCTTGCTCCCCTGGTCCTGTTTCCTGGGCTCTACTCCCTATGAAACTGGCCCCCCTCGCCCTCCTCTCCTAGGCCCTGCTTCCCTGTGCCCTGCTACTCCAAACTCTGCTACCCCTGACTCTTCTCCCCCTGGCCCTACTCCCTATGGGCTCTGCTCCTTCTAGTACATGCACCTGAGCCATGCACCTCCAATCGCTGCTTCCCGTGACCCTGCTCCCCCGGGGCCATGCTCTCCCTGATACGGTTCCCCATTGGCACTACTCCCTCTGGCCCTCCTCCCTGTGGGCTCTGTACTCCCTAGCCCTGCTCTCCTGGGTCCTGCTCTCCTTTGTCCTCCTCTTCCTGGACCCTGATCCACCTGGCCCTGGTTCTGCTCCCCTGGGCACTACTCCCTCCAGTCCTGCTCCCCAGGGCCCTGCTCCCCCTGGTTATGCCCCTCCTGGGCCTTGGTCAACCTGGAACCCGCTTTCACATGGCCTGCTCCCCTGGGCCCTGCACCGCTTGTGTCCTGCTTCTGTTGGCCCTGCTCCCCATGGGCCCTTTGCCCTGGCACTTCTCTCAGTGGGCCCTGCTCTTCTGGTCCCTGCTTTCCTTGGGCCTGCTCCCCTGGGCCATACTCCTCCTTGACTCTGCTCCCCTTGCCCAATTCCCCCTGGGACCTTCCCACTTGGGCCCTGCTCCCCCTGGTATTGCTCCCCATGGGCTCTGCTCTCTCTGACCCTTTTCCCCCTGTTCTCTCTTCTCCTGGACCCTGAACCCCCTAGCCATGCTCCTCCTTGCCCTGTTCCCCCTGGTTCTGCACCTCTGGGCCCTACTCCCCTGAGCTGTGCTCCTCTGTGGCACTGCTCCCCTGGGCCATGCTCCCTCTGGTCCTGCTCACTCAGGCTGTATTCCCCCTGACCCTGCTCCCATGGGCCCAGCTCTATTTGGCCCTGCTTTCTCTGGTCCTGATTTCTTGTGTGACTGTTCCCCCTTGCATTGGGCCCTTCTCCCCCTGGTCTTAATCCCCTGGTTCTGCTCTCCTTGTGGCCTGCTCCACTTGGTCCTGATAACCATGGCCTTGCTCTCCATGGGGCTTGCTCCTCCTGGACTTAACCCCTGGCCCAGAACACCATGGCCCTGCTCCCCTGGGCCCTGCTCCTCATCAGCCCTGCTTCCCCTGGCCCTGCTTCCCTTGACCCTGCTCCTTCTGGGCCCTGCTCCCCTGAGCCCTGCTAACGCTGTGTCCTGCTCTCTGAGGGCTCTGCTCCCCATGGTCTTGCCCCAAATGGTCCGTAATACCCCGGACTCTATTCTCCTTGATTTCTGATTCTCCTGGGCCCTGCTCCTCCTGGACCTGCTTTCCTGGGCCCTGCTCCCCACTGGGCTCACCTCTTCCTGAGACCTGCTCCCGCTTAGCCCTGCTCGCCCTGTTCCTGCTTCCCCGGGCTCCATTCCCTCTGGCCCTGCTCACCTGGCCCTGCTTTTCTGTGCCCAACTTCCCCTGGCCCTGCTCCCTGGGCCATGCTCCTCTGGACCCTGCTCCCCTACGCCATATTTCCTCTGGACCCTTCCCCCCTGGGCCCTCTTCCACCTGGTCTTGCTCCGTATGGGCCCTGCTCCCCTGGGCCCTTCTCCCCCTGTTCCCTGCTTCTCTTGGGCCTTGCTCCCCCTATCCCAGCTCCCCCTTTCCCTAACCACCAGGGGCCCGCTCCTCCAGGACCTGCTCCCCCTGGTAATGCTCTCCCTGGGCCCTTTTTGCCTGGGCCCTGCTCCCCTGGCCCTTCTCCTCCTGGCTCTACTCCCTGTGGGCTCCGCACCCCTAGCCTTGCCCTCCTCATCCCTGGTCCTCTAATACTCCTCTCCCTGGACCCTGCCCCACCTGCTCCTCCTGGGCCCTGCCCACCCTGGCCCTGTCCCGTGGGCCCTACTCCCTCCAGTCCTGCTGCCCTGTTCCTGCTCCCCTGACTCTGTTCCCCAGGGCCCTGCTCTCTGGACCTATTCCCCCTGGCCCTACTCCCCTGGGCCCTGATCTCGTGGGCACTGCCCACCCCTGGGCTCTTTTCCTCCTGGCCCTGCTTCCCCTGGGCCCTCTTTTCCCTGTGCCCTGCTCCCCAGTGGGCTCACCTCTTCCTGAGTCCTGTTCCCCCTAGACCCTGCTCCCACTGGATCCTGCTCCCTCTGGTCCTGCTCCCCTGGACCCTGCTCCTCCTGACCCTTTTCAACTGGGCCCTGCTCACCCCTGGACCTGCTCTCTGGGCCCTGCTCCCCCTGGTTTTTCTTCCCTGGACCCTGGTTCCCCTGTACCCCGCTACCCCTGGTTCCTCCTCCTTCTGGTCCGGCTCTCCATTGTCCCTGCTACCCTGGTTTTGCTTCCCGTGCCCCAACTCCCTGTGGGATCTGCTCCCCCTAGCCATGCTCTCCTGGGCCTTCCTCCCCGTAGGCCTCCTTTCTATGGGGCCTGCTCCACCTGGTCCTTTTCCTCCTGGGCCCTGCTCCCACTGGGCCTTGTCCCCTGGGCCCTACTCCCCCCAGTCCTGGTTCCTTGGGCCAAACGACTCTGGACCTGCTCTTCTTGATCCTATTCCCGCTGGCCTGCTCCCCTGGGCCTTGATCCTCCCTGTCTCTGCACCCCTGGGCTGTGCTCCTCTGGTACTGCTACCCCTGGGCCCTGCTCCATCTGGCCCCGCTCCGCTAGGCCCTTCTACCCCCTGGGCTCCGCTACCCTTGAGCCTGCTTCCCTGTCCCTGCTCCCTCAGGCGTTACTCCCTGTGGGCTCCGCTCCTACTAGCCCTGCTCTCCTGGCTCCTGCTCCCCAGATCCTCCTGTCCTTTGGTCCTGATCGCCCTGTTCCCCTGGTCCCTATTCCCTCCAGTCCTGTTCCCCTGGGCCCTGCTCCCCATGGGCCCAGATCCCCCGGGCCCTTATCCCCCTAATCCCTGCTTCTCCTGGGTTCTGCTTCCCCTGGCCCTGCTCCCTATTGCCCTGCTTCCCTGGGCCTCCTCCCCTGGGACCTGGTTTCCCTGGACCCAGCTCCTCCTGGGCCCAGCTCCCTTGCCCCTTTTCTCCCTGACTCTGCTCCCCGTCGCTCTGCTCCCCTGGGCCCTGCTCCCCCTGGTCGTGCTCCCCAGGGCCCCACTCCCTGTCGCCCTACTCCCACTGACCCTGCTTCCCTGCGCCCTACTCCCCTGGGCCCTGCTCCTCCTGAGCCCTGCACTTCTGTGCCCTGCTCCCACTGGGCCCTTCTCCCTCTGGTACCTGATCCCCCTGATCTGGCTCCCCATGGGCCCTGCTCATCCTGGCCCTTGAACCCCCCCTGGGCTCCCCTCCTCCTGGCCCTGCTCCCCCTGGGCCCTGCTACCGTTAGCCCTGCTCCCCCTGGTCCTCATTCACTGGGCCCCATTCCCTCTGGCCATGCTCCCCCTGCCACTGTTCCCCTGGGTATTACTCCCTTGGGCCTTGCTCCCTCTGGTTTTGCTTTCCAGGGCCCTGCTCCCCCTGGCTCTTATCCCTATGGGCCTTGCTCTTTCTGGCCCTTATCCCCTGGCTATACACCCCCTGGCACTGCTCCCCTTGGCCCTACTCTCTTGGGCCCTGCTTCACATGGTCCTACTCCTCTGGGCCCTGCTCTCTTGGGCCCTCCTTCACCTGGTCCTACTCCCCTTTGCCCTGCTACTCCTGTGCCCTACTTTTCTGTACCCTACTCCTCCTTTTCCTGCTTCCTTGCGCCTCGCTCCCCCTGGCCCTGATCCCCGTGACCCTGCTCCCTCTGCTCCTGCTTTCATGGACCCTGCTCCCCCTGGCCTTGCTTTCCTGGGCCCTATTCCCCCTTGGCACCTCTTTCCCTGGGACCTACTTTCCCTGGCATTGCTCCCCATGGGCCCTGCTCCCCTGGCCCTAATCCCTGGGTCCTGCTGTACTTTGTCCCTGCTCCACCTGGTCCTGCTACCCAAGGTGCTGCTACCAATGGGCCCTGCTCCCCTGGGAACCGGTCCCTTTGGTCCTGCTTCTATGGACCCTGCTCCTCTGGCCTTGCTCCCTATGGGCCCTGGTCTTCCTAGCCTTAATCCCCTGGCCATGCTCCCCTCGCCCTACTCTTCTGGGCCCTGCTCTCCTGGACCCTGCTTTCCCTGGCCCTGCTCTACTGGGCCTTGCTCTTACTGGGCCCTGCTCTTCTGCTGCCTGCTATACTGGGCCTTCTCCCCCTGAGCCCTGCTCCCCCTGTTCTTGCTCCCCATGGGCCCTGCTCCCCCAGGCTCTTCCCTGATTCTTCATGCTCTGCTCCTCCTGGCCCTGCTCCCCCTGATACTGCTCTCCTTTGACCCTTCTCCCCCTGGCCCTGCTCCCCCTGGCCCTTTTCTCCCTGGGTCTGCTCCCCTGGGCCCTGCTACTCTGGGACCTGCTCTCCCTGGCCCTACTCCTCTGTACCCTGCTCCACCTGTGTCTTGCTCCCCCTGACCCTGCTCCCATGAGCCCTGCACCCACTTTGTCCTGCTTCCCCTGGCCCTGCACACCATGGGTCCTCTCGCCCTGGCTCTGATCACCTGGGCCCTGCTCTCCTGGGCCCTGGTTCCCCATGGCCTGCTCCCCTGGGCCATGTTCTTCCTTGGCCCTGCTCCTTTGCACCCTACTCCCCCTGGGAACTTCCCACTTGGGTTTTCTCCCCGTGGTCTTGCTCCCCATGGGCACTGACCTCCCAGGCTCTTCTTCCCCTGTTCTCTGCTCCTCCTGGGTCCAGTTCCCCCTGGCCATGCGCCCCCTGGCCCTGTTCTCTCTGGTCCTGCTTCCCTGGGCCCTTCTCTCTAAGCTATGCTCCTTCCTGGCCCTGCTCCCTGGTCCTGCATTCCAGGGCCCTGCTTCCTCTGGCCCTGCTCTCCCTGGCCCTGTTCCCCCTGGTCCTGCTCCTCTGGGCACTGATCCCCTGGGCCTGGCTCCCTCTGGTCCTGCTTTCCTGGGCCCTGCTTCCTATGAGCCTCGCTCTTCCTGGCCCTAATCCCCTGACCATGCTCCCCTGGCCCTGCTCCCATGGGCCCTGCTCTCCTGGACCCTGTTTCTCCCAGCCCTGCTCTACTGGGCCCTGCTCCACCTGGGCCCTGCTCTTCTGCTCCCTGCTCCCTCTTGGCCTCTCTCCCCGTGGGCCCTGCTGCCCCTGGTCTTGCTCCCCACAGGCCCTGTTCCCCTGGGCCCTTCCCCCACTTTTCCCTGCTTCTCCAGGGCCCTGTTCCCCCTGGCCCTGCTCCCGCTTACCCTGCTTCTCCTGGGCCTGCACCCATGGGCCCTCCTCCCCATGGTACTGCTCTACCTGGGCCCTTCTCCCCCCTGTCTCTCCTCCCCCTGGCATTTTTCTCCCTGGCTCTGCTCCCCCTGGACCTGCGCCCCCCGTCTCTGCTCCCCTGGGCCATTCTCCTGTGGGAACTGCTCTCCCTGGACCTGTTCCACTGGGCCCTGCCTCACCCGGGCCCTGCTTCTCTGGGCCCTGCACAAACTGTGCTCCCTCTGGTCCTGCTCCCCCTGGGCCCTGATCCTCCTGGTCCTGCTACCCTGGGCCCTGCTCCAACCTGAGCTACAATCTCCCTGAGTCCTGCTCCCCCTTGGCTTTGCCCCCCCGGTACTGCTTCCTTCGGCTCTGATCCCTGTGAACCTGCTCTCCGTGATTCTGCTCCCCTGGGTCCTGCTCCTCCTGGCACTGCTCCTGCTCCCACAGGTACTGCTCTCCCTGAGCCCTTCTCCCCTTGGCGTTTTCCAAGGGGAGACTCCTTCTGGTGCTGCTCTCCTTGAACCTGCACCCCATGTGCCCTTCTCCCCTGGCCCTGCACCCCGTGGGCTCTGCTTTCCCTAGGCCTACTCGCCTGGGCCCTGCTCCCCTTGGTCCTCCTCTTCCTGGACCCTGATCCACCTGGCCCTGGTTCTGCTCCCCTGGGCCCTACTCCCTCCAGTCCTGCTCCCCAGGGCCATGCTCCCCCTGGTTATGCTCCTCGTGGACCTTGGTCAACCTGGAACCCTCTCCCACTTGGCATGCTCCCCTGGGCCCTGCACCCCTTGTGTCCTGCTTCCTCTGGCCCTGCTCCCATTGGGCCCTATTGCCCTGGCCCTGCTCCCCATGGGCCCTTTCACCCTGGCCCTGCTCCCCATGGGCCCTGCTCTTCTGGTCCCTGCTTTCCCTGGGCCTGCTCCCCTTGTCCATACTCCTCCTTGGCTCTGCTCCCCTGTGCCCTATTCCCTCTGGAACCTTCCCACTTGGGCCCTGGTCCCCCTGGTATTGCTCCCCATGGGCACTGCTCCCCCGGAATCTTCTTTCCCTGTTCTCTGCTTCTCCTGGGCCCTGATCCCCCTAGCCATGCTCCTCCTTGCCCTGTTCCCCCTGGCTCTGCACCTCTGGGCCCTACTCCCCTGAGCTGTGCTCCTCTGTGGCCCTGCTCCCCTGGGCCCTACTCCCTCCAGTCCCGCTCCCCTGTTCCTGCTCCCCTGACTCTGCTCCCCTGGGCCCTGCTCTCCTGGGCCATGCCCCCCTTGGGCCCTTTTCCTGCTGGCCCTGCTCTGCTGGGCCCTTCTCCCCCTTGGGCCCTGCTCATCGTGGCACTGCTCAGTGGGTCCCGCTCTCCCCTGGTCCTGCTCTTGGGCCCTGCTCCCCCTGGATCATGCTCCCCGTGGTCCTGTTCCCCATGGACCCTGCTCACCTGTACTGCTCTCCCTGCTCCTACTCCCTGTGGGCTCTGCTATCCCTAGCACTGATCTACTGGGCTCTGCTACCCCTGGCCCTCCTCTCCCTGGGCCCTAATCCCCCCTGTCCTGCTTATCCTAGGACCCTGCTGTCCCTGGCCCTGCTGTCCCTCGCACTGCTTCCCCGGGGCCTGCTCCTCCGGTACCTGCTCCTCCTGGTACTGCTCCCCCTGGTCTTGCTCCCCTTGAGCCCTGCTCCTCCTGGTCCTACTCACATGTGCCCTGCTCACCCAGGGCTCTGTTCCCCCTGAGCACTGAAACTTCTTGGCCCTGCTCTCCTTGGTCCTGCTTCCTTGGGCTCCGCTCCCACTGGCCCTGCTCCCCTTGGACCTGTTCCTCCTGATCCTGCTCCGCTGGAAACTGCTCCCTCTGGTCCGGCTCCCCCAGACCCTGCTCCTCCTGGCCCTACTCCACTGGGTCCTGCTCACCCCTGGACCTGCTCTCTGGTCCCTGCTCCCCCTGATTTTGCTTCCCTGGACCCAGGTTACCCTATGCCCCGCTCCCCGTGGTCCCTCTTCCCCCTGGTCTTGCTCTCCATTGTCCCTGCTACCCTGGTTTTGCTTCCCGTGCCCCAACTCCCTGTGGGATCTGCTCCCCCTAGCCATGCTCTCCTGCGCATTTCTCCCCGTAGGACTCCTTTCTATGGGGCCTGCTCCACGTGGTCCTGCTCCTCCCGGGCCCTGCTCCCACTGGCCCTTCTCCACTGGGCCCTGCTCCCCCCAGTCCTGGTTCCTTGGGCCCTACGACCCTGGACCTGCTCTCCTTGGTCCTATTCCCCATGGTGTGCTCCTCTGGGCCCTGATCCACCCTGTCCCTGCTCCCTTGGGCTGTGCTCCTCTGGTACTGCTACCCCTGGGCCCTGCTCCTCCTGGCCCTGCTCCGCTAGGCCCTTCTACCCCCTGGGCTCCGCTACCCTTGAGACCTGCTCCCCTGTCCCTGCTCCCACAGGCCCCACTCCCTGTGGTCTCTGCTCCTACTAGCCCTGCTCTCCTGGGCCCTGCTCCCCAGATCCTCTTGTCCTTTGGCCCTCTTCCCCCTGGCCCTGTTCCCCTGGGTCCTATTCCCTCCAGTCCTGTTGCCCTGGGCCCTTCTTCCCCTGGGCCCTGCTCCCCATGGGCCCAGCTCCCCCGGGCCCTTATCCCCCTGTTCCCTGCTTCTCCTGGTTTCTGCTTCCCCTTGCCCTGCTTTCTATTGCCCTGCTTCCCTGGGCCTCCTCCCCTGGGACCTGCTATAGCTGGTACTGCTCTCACTGGGCCTTGTTTCCCTTGCCTTTTTCTCCCTGGCTATGTTCCCCTGGGCCCTGCTCCTCTGGTAACTTCTTTCCCTGGCCCTACTCCCTGTAGACAGTGTTCCCCTTAGCCCTGCTCTACTGAACTCTGTACCCACTGGTTTTCCTGTCCCTGGGCCCTGCTCTGCCCGGTCCTGCTCCTCCTGGGTGCTGTTCTTCATGGTCCTGTTCCCTTGGGCCCTACTTCCCGCAGTCCTGCTCCCCTGGGCCCCGCACACCAGGCCCTGCTCCCATGAGCCCTGCTCTTCTGGGCCTTGCTTCCGGTGGCCTTCTCCCCTGGGCTCTGCTCCCCCTGACTCTGCTCCTCTAGATCCTCCTACCCTGGGCCCTGCTCCCTCTGGTCCTGCTTTCCTGGACCTACCTCCCCCTTGGCCTTGCTCACCTGGTCCTGTTACCTGGGCTCTACTCCCTATGGAACTGGGCCCCCTGGCCCTCCTCTCTAGGCCCTGCTTCCCTGTGCCCTGCTACTCCAAACTCTGCTACCCCTGACTCTGCTCCCCCTGGCCCTACTCCCTATGGGCTGTACTCCCCCTAGACCATTCACCTGAGCCATGCACCTCCAACCGCTGCTCCCCATGGGACCTGTTCCCTGGGCCTGAACTCCAGGGCCCTGCACCCCCAGGTACTTCTCTCCCTGGGCCCTTCTACCCTTGGCCCTTTTCCTCCTGGCCCCACTCCTCATGGCCCTGCTCCCCTGGGCCATGCTCTCCCTGATACTGTTCCCCATTGGCCCTACTGCCTCTGGCCCTACTCCCTGTGGGGTCTGCCCTCCCTACCCCTGCTCTCCTGGGCCCTGCTCCCCTTGGTCCTCCTCTTCCTGGACCCTGATCCACCTGGCCCTGGTTCTGCTCCCGTGATCCCTACTCCCTCCATTCCTGCTACCCTGGGCTCTGCACACCTTTTGTCCTACTTCCCCTGGACCTGCTCCCCTGAGCACTTTCCCCCTGGCCCTGCTCCCCATAGGCCCTGTTCTTCTGGTCCCTGCTTCTCTTGGGCCTTGCTCCCCATATCCCAGCTCCCCCTTGCCCTACTTCTCCGGGGCCCGCTCCTCCAGGACCTGTTCCCCTGGTAATGCTCTCCCTGGGCCCTTTTCCGCATGGGCCCTGGTCGCCTGGCCCTTCTCCTCTTGGCTCTACTCCCTGTGGTTTCTGCACCCCTAGCCTTGCTCTCGTCATCCCTGGTCCTCTAATACTCCTCTCCCTGGACCCTGCCCCACCTACTCCTCCTGGGCCCTGCCCACCCTGGCCCTGTCCCCTGGGCTCTACTCCCTCCAGTCCTGCTCCACTGTTCCTGCTCCCCTGACTCTGTTCCCCAGAGCCCTTCTCTCTAAGCCTGCTCCCCCTGGCCCTGCTCCCCTGGGCCTGCTCCCCTGGTACCTTCTCTTCCTGGTATTGCTCCCCCTGCTCTTGCTCCCCTTGGGACCTGTTCATCCTGGCTTTGCTCCCATGTGCCCTGCTCCCCCTGGGCTCTGTTCCCCCAGAGCACTGCAACTTTGTGGCCCTGCTCTCACTGGTTTGGCTTTTTGGGCCCCGCTCCCACTGGCCCTGCTCCCCCTAGACCTGTTCCTCCTGATCCTGCTCCCCTGGAACCTGTTCCCTCTGCTCTTGCTCCCCTGGACCCTGCTCCTCCTGGCCCTTCTCCACTGGGCCCTGCTCACCCCTGCACCTGCTCTCCTGGGCCCTGCCCCCCCTGGGCCCTTTTCTTCCTGGCCCTGCTCTGCTGGGCCCTTCTCCCCCTTGGGCCCTGCTCCTCGTGGTACTGCTCACTGGGTCCCGCTCTCCCCTGGACCTGATCTTGGGCTCTGCTTCCCGTGGGCCCTTTTTTCCCTGTGCCCTGCTGCCCCTAGGCCCTGCTCCCCCTGGTCCTGTTCCCCATGGGCCCTGCTCACCTGTACTGCTCTCCCTGCCCCTACTCCCTGTGGTCTCTGCTATCCCTAGCACTGATCTACTGGGCTCTGCTATTCCTGGCTCTCATCTCCCTGGGCCCTGCTCCCCTCTGTCCTTCTTACCCTAGGACCCTGCTGTCCCTGGCCCTGCTGTCCCTCACACTGGTTCCCTGCTCCCCGGTACCTGCTCCTCCTGGTACTGCTCCTCCTGGCCCTGCTCCCATGTGCCCTGCTCCCCCTGGGCTCTGTTCCCTCTGAGCACGGCAACTTCTTGGCCCTGCTCTCCCTGTTCCTGCTTCCGTGGTCCCGCTCCCACTGGCCCTGCTCCCCCTGGACCTGTTCCTCCTGATCCTGCTCCCCTGGGACCTGCTCCCTCTCATCCTGTTCCCCCAGACCCTGCTCCTCCTGGCCCTTCTCCACTGGGCCCTGATCACCCCTGGACCTGCTCTGTGATCCATGTTCCCCCTGATATTGCTTTGCTGGACCCTGATTCCCCTGTCCCCGCTCCCCCTGGTCCCTCCTCCCCCTGGACCTGCTCTCCTTGTCCTATTCCCCCTGGCCTGCTCCCCTGGGCCCTGACCCTCCCTGTCCCTGCTCCCCTGGGCTGTGCTCCTCTGGTACTGCTACCCCTGGGCCCTGCTCCTCCTAGCTCTGCTCCCTCAGGTGCCATTCCCTGTGGGCTCTACTCCTACTAGCCCTGCTCTCCTGGGCCCTGCTCCCCAGATCCTCATGTCCTTTGGCCCTCTTCCCCATGGCCCTGTTCCCCTGGGCACTATTCCCTCCAGTCCTGTTCCCCTGGGCCCTTCTTCCCCTGGGCCCTGCTCCCCATGGGCCGAGCTCCCCTGGGCCCTTATCATCCTGTTCCCTGCTTCTCCTGGGTTCTCCTTCCCCTGGCCCTGCTCCCTATTGCCCTGCTTCCCTGGGCCTCCTCCCCTGGGACCTGCTATCCCTGGTACTGCTCTCACTGGTTCCTTGTCCCCCTTGCCCTTTTCACCCTGGCTATGCTCCTCTGGGCCCTGCTCCTCTGATAACTTCTTTCCCTGGCCCTACTCCCTGTAGGCACTGTTCCCCTTAGCCCTGCTCTCCTGGGCTCTGCACCCCCTGGTCCTCCTCTCCCTGGGCCCTGCTCTTCCCGGTCCTGCTCCTCCTGGGTGTTGTTCCTCATGGTCCTGCTCCCTTGAGCCCTACTTCCCGCAGTCCTGCAACCCTTTGCCCTGCACACCAGGCCCTGCTCCCCTGGGCCATGCTCTTCTGGGCCTTGCTTCCCTTGGCCTTCTTCCCTGGGCTCTGCTCCCCCTGGCTCTGCTTCTCTAGGCCCTCCTATCCGGGGCCCTGCTCCCTCTGGTCCTGCTTTCCTGGACCTACCTCCCCCTTAGCCTTGCTCCCCGGTCCTGTTTCCTGGGCTCTACTCCCTATAGAACTGGCCCCCATGGCCCTCCTCTCCTAGGCCCTGCTTCACTGTGCCCTGCTACTCCAAACTCTGCTACCCCTGACTCTGCTCCCCCTGGCCCTACTCCCTATGGGCTCTGCTCCCACTAGACCATGCACCTGAGCCATGGACCTGCCACCGCTGCTCCCCAAGGGACCAGCTCCCCTGGGCCTGAACTCCGGGGCCCTGCACCCCCAGGTACTTCTCGCCCTGGGCCCATCTGCCCTTGGCCATTTTCCTCCTGGCCCCACTCCCCATGGTCCTGCTCCCCCAGGCCATGCTCTCCCTGATACTCATCCCCATTGGCCCTACTCCCTCTGGCCCTACTCCCTGTGGGCTCTGCACTCCCTAGCCCTGCTCTCCTGGGCCCTGTTCCCCTTGGTCCTCCTCTTCCTGGACCCTGATCCACCTGGCCCTGGTTCTGCTCCCCTGGGCCCTACTCCCTCCAGTCCTGCTCCCCAGGGCCATGCTCCCCCTGTTTATGCTCCTCCTGGGCCTTGGTCAACCTGGAACCAGCTCCCACTTGGCCTGCTCCCCTGGGCCCTGCACCCCTTGTGTCCTGCTTCCCCTTGCCCTGCTCCCCATGGTCCCTTTCGCCCTGGCCCTGCTCCCCATGGGCCCTGTTCTTCAGGTCCCTGCTTTTTCTGGGCCTGCTCCCCTGGGCCATACTCCTCCATGGCTCTGCTCCCCTGTGCCCTATTCCCGCTGGGACCTTCCACCTTGGGCCCTGCTCCTCCTGGTATTGCTCCCCATGGGCTCGCCTCCCCCGGACCCTTCTTTCCCTGTTCTCTGCTTCTCCTGGGCCCTGATCCCCCTAGCCATGCTCCTCCTTGTCCTGTTCCCCCTGGCTCTGCACCTCTGGGCCCTACTCCCCTGAGCTGTGCTCCTCTGTGGCACTGCTTCTCTGGGCCATGCTCCCTCTGGTCCTGCTCACTCAGGCTGTACTCCACCTGTCCCTGATCCACTGGGCCCAGCTCTATTTGGCCCTCCTCCCTCTGGTCCTGATTTCCTGGGTGACTGCTCCCCCTTTCATTGGGCCCTTCTCCCCCTGGCCCTAATCCCCTGGTTCTGTTTTCCTTGTGGCCTGCTCCACTTGGTCCTGATAACCAAGGCCATGCTCCCGATGGGGCTTGCTCCTCCTAAACCTAACTCCTGGCCCTGCAACCCCTGGTCCTTCTCCCCTGGGCCCTGCTCCTCCTCAGCCTTGCTTCCCCTGGCCCTGCTTCCCTTGACCCTGCTCCTTCTGGGCCCTGCTCCCCCTGGGTCCTGCTCTCTTGGGGCTCTGCTCCCCATGGTCTTGCCCCACATGGTCCGTAATACCCCGGACCCTATTCTCCCTGATTTCTGATTCTCCTGGGCCCTGCTCCTCCTGGCCCTGCTCACCTGGACCTGCTTTCCTGGGCCCTACTTCCCCGGCCCATCTCCCCTGGGCCATGCTCCTCTGGACCCTGCTCCCTTGCACCCTACTTCCCCTGGACCCTTTCCCCCTGGGCCCTGCTTCACCTGGTATTGCTCTGCATGGGAACTTCTCCCTCTGTTCCCTGCTTCTCTTGGGCCTTGCTCCCCCTATCCCAGCTCCCCCTTGCCCTAATTCCCGGGGCCCGCTCCTCCAGGACCTGCTCCCCGTGGTAATGCTCTCGCTGGGCCCTTTTCCGCCTGGGCCCTGCTCGCCTGGCCCTTCTCCTCCTGGCTCTACTCCCTGTGGGCTCCTCACCCCTAGTCTTGCTCTAATCATCCCTGGTCCTCTAATACTCCTCTCCCTGGACCCTGCCCCACCTGCTCCTCCTGGACCCTACCCACCCTGGCCCTGTCCCCTGGGCCCTACTCCCTCCAGTCCTGCTCCTCTGTTCCTGCTCCCCTGACTCCTTTCTCCAGGGCCCTGCTCTCTGGGCCTGCTCCCCCTGGCCTTGCTCTGCTGGGAACTTCTCCCCGTTGGGGCCTGCTCCTCGTGGCACTGCTGACTGGGTCCCGCTCTCCCCTGGTCCTGCTCTTGGGCCCTGCTCCCCTGGGCCCTGTTTTCCCTGTGCCCTGCTCCCCCTAGGCCCTGCTCCACCTGGATCCTGCTCCCCCTGATCCTGTTCCCCATGGGCCCTGCTCACCTGTACTGCTGTCCCTCCCCTACTTTCTGTGGCCTCTGCTATTCCTAGGACTGATCTACTGGGCTCTGCTATCCTTGGCACTCCTCTCCCTGGGCCCTAATCCCCGCTGTCCTGCTTACCCTAGGACTTTGCTGTCCCTGGCCCTGCTGTCACTCACACTGCTTCCCCTGGGCGTGCTCTCCCGGTACCTGCACCTCCTGGTACTGTCCCCCCAACTTGATCCCCTTGGGCCCTGCTCCTTTTGGCCCTGCTCCCATGTGCCCTGCTCCCCCTGGGCTGTTCCCCCTGAGCACTGACACTTCTTGTCCCTGCTCTCCCTGGTCCTGCTTTTTTGGGCTCTGCTCCCACTGGCCCTGCTCCCCATGGACCTGTTCCTCCTGATCCTGCTCCGCTGGGACCTGCTCCCTCTGGTCCTGCTCCCCAGGACCCTGCTTCTCCTGGCCCTTCTCCACTGGGCCCTGATCACCCCTGGACCTGCTCTCTGGGAACTACTCCCCCTGATTTTGCTTCCCTGGGCCCTGTTTCCCCTGTGCCCCGCTCCCCCTGGTCCCTCCTCCCCTGGTCCTGCTCTCCATTTCCCTGCTACCCTTGGTTTGCTTCCCATGCCCCAACTCCCTGTGGGATCTGCTCCCCGTAGCCATGCTCTCCTGAGCCTTTCTCCCCATAGGCCTCCTTTCTATGGGGCCTGCTCTACGTGGTCCTGCTCCTCCTTGGCCTTGCTCCCACTGGCCCTTCTCCTCTTGGCTCTGCTTTCCCCAGTCCTGGTTCCTTGGTCCCTACGACCCTGGACCTGCTCTCCTTGGTCCTAATCCCCCTGGCCTGCTGCCCTGGACCCTGATCCTCCCTGTCCCCGCTCCCCTGGGCTGTGCTCCTCTGGTACTTCTACACCTTGGCCCTGCTCCTCCTGGCCCTGCTCCGCTAGGCCCTTCTAACCCCTGGGCTCCGCTACCCTTGAGCCCTGCTCCCCTGTCCTAATCTCTCAGGCCCCACTACCTGTGGGCTCTGCTCCTAATAGCCCTCTCTCCTGGGCCCTTCTCCCCAGATCCTCCTGTCCTTTGACCCTGCTCCCCTGGGCCTTATGCTCTCCATTCCTATTCCACTTGGCCCTTCTTCCCCTGGGCCCTGCTCCCCATGGGCCCAGGTTCCCCGGGCCCTTATCCCCTTGTTCCCTGATTCTCCTGGGTTCTGCTTCCCCTGGCCCTGCTCCCTGTTGCCCTGCTTCCCTGGGCCTCCTCCCCTGGGACCTGCTATCCCTGGTACTGCTCTCACTGGGCCCTTGTCCCCCTTGCCCTTTTCTCCCTGGCTATGCTCCCATGGGCCCTACTCCTCTGGTAACTTCTTTCCCTGGCCCTACTCCCTGTAGGCACTGTTCCCCTTAGCCCTACTCTCCTGGGCTCTGCACCCCCTGGTCCTCCTCTCCCGGACAGGGCAATAGGGAACAGGGTCAGGGGAAGCTGAACCCAGGAGAAGCAGGTAACAGGGGGTTTAGGGTCCGGGGGAGCTGGGTCCATGGGTAGCAAGGCCCAGGGGAAGAAGGGCCCAGGGGAACAGGACTGGAAGGAATAGGGCCCACGGGAACAGGGCCAGGGAGAACAGGGCCAAAGGATAGGAGGATCTGGGGAGCAGGACCCAGGAGAGCAGGGCTAGTATGAGCAGACCCCACAGGGAGTGTGGACTGAGGGAGCAGGGACAGGGAAGCAGGGCTCAAGGGAAGCAGAGCCCAGGGGGTAGAAGGGCCTAGCGGAGCAGGGCCAGGAGGAGCAGGGCCCAGGGGTAGCAGTACCAGATGAGCACAGACCAGGGGAGCAGGGACAGGGAGGATCAGGGCCCAGGGAAGCACGCCAGGGGGAATAGGACCAAGGAGAGCAGGTCCATGGTCGTAGAACCCAAGGAAACCGGACTGGGGGAGCAGGGACCAGGGGAGAAAGGCCAGTGGAAGCAGAGCCCGGGAGGAGCAGGACCACGTGGAGCAGGCCCCATAGAAAGAGGCCTATGGGGAGAAAGGCCCAGGAGAGCATGACTGGGGGAGCAGATCCCACAGGGAGTAGGGGCACGGAAAGCAAAACCAGGGTAGCAGGGACAATGGAGAGCAGGACCAGGGGGAGGAGGGACCAGGGGGAGGAGGGACCAGGGGGAGCGGGGCACAGGGGAAACAGGGTCCAGGGAAGAAAAATCAGGGGGAGGAGGGCCCAGAGAGCAGGTCCAGGCGTGAGCAGGGCCAGTCGAGAAGGGCCAGGAGGAGCAGGGTCCGGGGGAGCAGGACCAGAGGGATCAGGTCTCAGGGAAGCAGGATCAGGAGGAACAGGTCCAGGGGGAGCAGGGCCAGTGGGAGCGGGGCCCAAGGAATTAGGACCAGGGAGAGCAAGGCCAGGAAGTTGCAGTGCTCAGGGGGAACAGAGCCCAGGGGGACCAGAGCACATGGGAGGTGGGCCAGGAGGAGCAGGTCACAGGGGGAGCAGTACTAGGAGGAGCAGGTACCGAGGAAGCTAACTCCGGGGATGCAGTGCGAGGGACGGCAGGGCCAGGGACAGCAGGGTCCTAGGGTAAGCAGGACAGGGGGGAGCAGGGCTTAGGGAGATGAGGGCCAGTTGTAGCAGAGCCCAGTAGATCAGTGCTAGGGATAGCAGAGCCCACAGGGAGTAGCGGCAGGGAGAGCAGTACAGGTGAGCAGGGCCCATGGGTAACAGGACCAGGGGGAGCAGGATCCAGGCCAAGCAGGGCCTAGGGGGAGCAGGGCACAGGGAAAACAGGGCCCAGGGGGAGCAGAGCCCAATAGCAGGACCAGGGGAGAGCGGGACCCAGTGAGCAGTGTCACGAGGAGCAGGGCCCAAGGGGGAGAAGGGCCCAGAAGAGCAGGGCCAGGACGAAAAGGGCCCAGGGGGGGCAGGGCCCAGGAGAGCAGGGCCCAGGCGAGCAGGGCCAGGGGGAGCAGGGCCCAGGAGGAGCAGGTGGGGCAAGGTCCAGGGAGAGGAATATTAGAGTAACAGGGATGAGGAGAGCAAGGCTAGGGGTGCAGAGCCAACAGGGAGTAGAGCCAGGAGGAGAAGGGCCAGGGGAGCAGGGCCCAGGCGAAAATGGGCCCAGAAAGAGCATTACCAGGGGGAGCAGGTCCTGGAGGGGCGGGCCACGGGGAAGTAGGGCAAGGGGGAGCTGGGATTGGGGGAGCAAGGCCCAAGAGAAGTAGGGAACAGGGGTAGAGGGCCCAGGGGAGCAGGGCCCATGCGGAGCAAGACCAAGTGGAGTACGGCCCAGGGGGGAAGGGTCCAGGGGAAGTAGGGTGCAGAGGAGCATGGCCCAGGGGAGCAGGGCCAGGGGAAGTTGGGCCCAGGAAAGCAGGGTCAGGTGAGCAGGGCCACAGGGAATGGGGCCCGGGGAAGCAGGAACAGGGCGAGCAGGGCTAAGCGGGAGCAGGACTCAGGAAGAGGTGAGCCCAGTGGGGAGCAGGGCTCAGGAAAGCAGGGCAAGGAGGAGCAGGGCCCAGGAGAATCAGAAATCAGGGAGAATAGGGTCCGGGGTATTACGGACCATGTGGGGCAAGACCTTGGGGAGCAGACCCCAAGGAGAGCAGGACCCAGGTGGAGCAGGGCTCGGGGGAGCAGGGCCCAGAAGGAGCAGAGCCCAAGGAGAGCAGGACCCAGTAGGATCAGGGCTCGGGGGAGCAGGGCCCAAAGGAGCAGGTTCAAGGTAAGCAGGGCCAGGGGAAGCAGGGCTGAGGAGGAGCAGGGCCCAGGTGAGCAGGGTCAGGGGGTGCAAGGCCAGGGGTTAGGTCCAGGTGGAGCAAGCCCTATGGGGAGCATGGCCATGGTTATCAGGACCAAGTGGAGCAGGCTACAATGAGAGCAGAACCAGGGGATTAGGGCCAGGGGGAGAAGGGCCCAATGCAAGGGGGAGCAGTCACCCAGGAAATCAGGACCAGAGGGAGCAGGGCTAAATAGAGCTGGGTCCAGGGGAACAGGGACAGGGGGAGTACAGCCTGAGTGAGCAGGACCAGAGGGAGCATGGCACAGCGGAGCAGGGCCACAGAGGAGCACATCTCAGGGGCGTAGGGCCCAGAGGTGCAGAGCCAGGGGAACAGAGCAAGGAGCAGCATGGCTAGGGGGATCAGGGCCCAGGAGAAGCAGAGAACAGGGGAAGAAGGGTCCTGGGGAGCAGAGCCCGTGGGGAGCAATACCAGGGGGACCAGGGCCCAAGTGGGATGTCCCAGGGGTAATAGGGAACAGGGGAGCAGAGCCAAGGAGGATTATGGTCCAGGGGAGCAGGCCCAAGACAAGATGGGACCAGAAGAACAGGGCCCATGGGGAGCAGGGCCAGGGCGAAAGGGACCATGGGGAGCAGGGCCAGGGGAAGCAGGACACAAGGGGTGCAGGGCCCAGGGGAGCAGGCCAAGTGGGAGCGGGTTCCAGGTTGACCAAGGCCCAGGAGGAGCATAACAAGGGGGAGCAGGGCGCTGGGGAGCAGGACTGGAGGGAGTAGGGCCCAGGGGAGCAGAACCAGGGCCAGGTGGATCAGGGTCCAGGAAGAGGAGGACCAAGGGGAGCAAGGCCGAGGAGAGCAGTCTAGGGAGTGCAGAGCCGACAGGAAGGAGGGCCAGAGGCAGTAGGGCCAATGGGGAACAGTATCAGTCAAGCATGTCCTGGGGGAGCAGGGTCATGGGGAGTGGGGCAGGAGGAAAAGTGCCAAGGGTAGAAGGGCCCAGGGAGAGAAGTACCTGGGGGTGCACGGCCCCGGAGTTCAGGCCCACGGGAGCAGGTCCCATTTGGAGAAGTGGTTGGAGGTGCATGGCTCAGGTGCATGGTCTAGGGGGAGTAGAGCCCATTGGTAGTAGGGCCAGGGGGAGCAGAGTCAGGGTTAGCAGAGTTTGGAGTAGCAGGGCACAGGGAAGCAAGGCCTAGGAGAGGAGGGCCAGGGGGGCCAGTTCCATAGGGAGTAGAGCCCAGGAAACAGGACCAGGGGAGCAAGGCCATGGGGGAGGTAGGTCCAGGAATGCAGGACCAGAGGGAGCAGGGCCCAGGGTAGGAGGGCCTAGAGCAGCAGAGCCAGGGGGAGCAGAGCCCAGGGGAGAAGGCCATAGGAAAAAGGCCCAGAAGAGCAGGGTCCAGGGGAGCAGGGCCTGGTGTGCAGGGCCCAGGGGAGCAGGACTGCGGGAAGTGGGGCCCAAGGGTGCAGGACCAAGAGGAGCAGCACCCAGGAGGAGCAGGACCGGGCAGAGCAGGGCCCATGGAGAGGAGGACCAGGGGGTGCAGAGCCCAGGAGAGCAGGGCTAAGGGGAACAGTGCCTACAGGGAGTAGGGCCAGGGAAAGAAATTACCAGAGGAGCAGGGCCCAGGGGAGCATAGCCAGGGAGAAAAGGGCAAGGGGGACAAGGGCCCAGTGAGAGAAGTACCAGGGATAGCAGGTCCCAGGGGAGGAGGCCCAGGGAAGCAGGGCAATAGGGAGCAGGACCAGGGGAAGCAGAGCCCAGGAGAAGCAGGGAACAGGGGCATAAGGGCGCGGGGGAGCTGGGCCCATGGGGAGCAGGGCCCAGGGGAAGAATGGCCAAGGGTAACAGGACTGGAGGGAATAGGGCCCAGGGGAACAGGGCCAGGGGGAAGAGGGCCAAAGGACAGGAGGATCTGGGGAGCAGGGCCCAGGAGAGCAGGGCTAGTAGGAGCAGAGCCCACAGAGAGTGGGGCCTGAGGGAGCAGGGACAGTAGAGCAGGGCTCAAGGGTAGCGGAGCCCCGGGGGTAGAAGGGCCTAGCGTAACAGGTCCAGGAGGAGCATGGCCTAGGGTAACAGTACCAGAGGAGCACAGACCAGGGGAGCAGGGACAGGGAGGATCAGGGCCAGGGGAGCAGGCCAGGGGGGTTAGGCCCAAGGTGAGCAGGTCCAGGGTCGTAGGGCCCAAGGAACCAAAACTGGGGGGAGCAGGGCCCAGGGGAGAAGGGCCAGTGGGAGCAGGGCCTGGGAGGAGCAGGACCACGTGGAGCAGGCCCCATAGAAAGGAGGCCTACGGGGAGAAAGGCCCAGGAGAGCATGGCTAGGGGGTGCAGATCACACAGGGAGTTGGGGCACGGGAAGCAAAACCAAGGTAGCAGGGACAATGGAGAGCAGGACCAGGGGAAGGAGGGAACAGGGGTAGCAGGACACAGGGGAAACAGGGTCCAGGGAAGCAAAATCAGGGGGAGCAGGGCCCAGAGATTAGGTCCTGGGGTGAGCAGGGCTCAGTGGAGAAGAGCCAGGAGGAGCATGGTCCGGGGGAGCAGGACCAGAGGGAGCAGGTCTCAGGGGAGCAGGATCAGGAGGAACAGGTCCATAGGGAGCAGGGCAAGTGGGAGCGGGGCCCAAGGAAGCAGGTCCAGGAAGATCAGGGCCAAGAAGTTGCAGTGCTCAGGAGAAACAGAGCCCAGGGGGAGAAGGGCACATGGGAGCAGGGCCAGGAGGAGCAGGTCCCAGGGGGAGCAGTAACAGGAGGAGAAGGTACCGGGGGACCAGGCCCCGGGGAAGCCGTGCGAGGGACAGCAGGGTCAGGGACAGCAGTGTCCTAGGGTAAGCAGGACAGGGGGGAGCAGGGCCCAGGGAGAGGAGGTCCAGGGGTAGCAGAGCCCAGTAGATCAGTGCTAGGGATAGCAGAGCCCACAGGGAGTAGGGGCAGGGAGAGCAGTACAGGTGAGCAGGGCCCATGGGGAACTGGACCAGGGGGAGCAGGGCCTAGGGGGAGCATGGCACAGGGAAAACAGGGCCCAGGGGGAGCAGAGCCCAAGAGTAGGACCAGGGAAGAGCGGGACTCAGTGAGCAGTCCACGAGGAGCAGGGCCCAAGGGGGTGAAGGGCCAAGCAGAGCAGGGCCAGGAGGAAAAGGGCCCAGGGGGGGCAGGGCCCAGGGGGGGCAGGGCCCAGGAGAACAGGGCCCAGCGGAGCAGGGCCAGGGGGAGCAGGCCAGAGAACAGGGCCCTGGGGAACAGAGTCAGGGAAGCAGGAACAGGGGCGCAGGACTGGAGGGAGTAGGGCCCAGGGGACAGAGCCAGGGTGGGCAGGGCTCAAGAGGAGCAGGTGGGGAAGGGTCCAGGGAGAGGAGTATTAGAGGACCAGGGATGAGGAGAGCAAGGCTAGGGATGCAGAGCCCACAGGGAGTAGAGCCAGGAGGAGATCGGCCAGGGGAGCAGGACCCAGGCGGAAAAGGGCCCAGGGAGAGCATTACAATGGGGAGCAGGTCCTGGAGGAGCTGGTCCCCGGAAGTAGGGCAAGGGGGAGCTGGGATAGCTGGAGCAAGGCCCAAGAGAAGCAGGGAACAGGGGGAGAAGGGCCCAGGGGAGCAGGGCCCATGCGGAGCAAGACCAAGTGGAGCAGGGCCTAGGGGGCAACAGTCCAGGGGAAGTAGGGTGCAGAGGAGCATGGCCCAGGGGAGCAGGGCCAGGGGAAGTTGGGCCCAGGAAAGCAGGGCCAGGTGAGCAGGGCCAGAGGTAATGGGGCCCGGGGAAGCAGGAACAGGGCAAGCAGGGCTAAGCGGGAGCAGGACTCAGGAAGAGGTGAGCCCAGTGGGGAGCAGGGCCCAGGAAAGCAGGGCCAGGAGGACCAGGGCCAGGAGAATCAGAAATCAGGGAGAATAGGGTCCGGGGTATTACGGACCATGTGGGGCCATGGGGAGCAGAGCCCACAAAGAGCAGGACACAGGGTGAGCAGGGCTCGGGGGAGAGGGGCCAGAAGGAGCAGGTTCAAGGGAAGCAGGGCCAGGGGAAGCAGGACTGAGGAGGAGCAGAGCCGAGGGGAGCAGGGCAAGGGGGTTCAGGGCAAGGGGTTAGGTCCAGGAGGAGCAAGCCCCATGGGGAGCAGGGCCATGGCTATCAGGACCAAGTGGTGCAGGCCACAAGGAGAGCAGAACCAGGGGATTAGGGCCAGGAGGATAAGGGCCCAATGCAAGAGGGAGCAGTCACCCAGGAAATCAGGACCAGAGGGAGCAGGGCCAAATAGAGCTGGGCCCAGGAGAGCAGGGTCAGGGGGAATACAGCGTGAGTGAGCAGGAACAGAGGGTGCATGGTCCAGGGGAACAGGGCCACAGAGGAGCACAGCTCAGGGGAATAGGGCCCAGAGGTGCAGAGCCAGGGGGAACAGGGCAAGCAGGAGCATGGCTAGGGGGATCAGGGCCCAGGAGAAGCAGAGAACAGGGGAAGAAGGGTCTGGGGGAGCAGAGCCCATAAGGAGCAATACCAGGGAGAGCAGAGCCCAGGAGAGAAGGCCAAGGGAAGCAAGGCCCAGAAGAGCAGGGCCCAGGGGAGCAGGGCCTGGTGTGCAGGGCCCAGGGGAGCAGGACTGCCGGAAGTAGGGCCCAAGGGAGCAGGACCATGAGGAGCAGCACCCAGGAGGAGTAGGACCGGGCAGAGCAGGGCCCAGGGAGAGGAGGACCAGGGGGTGCACAGCCCAGGAGAGCAGGGGGCACAGGTGAACAGTGCCTACAGGGAGTAGGGCCAGGGAAAGAAGTTATCAGAGGAGCAGGGCCCAGAGGAGCATAGCCAGGGTGAAAAGGGCAAGGGGGACAAGGAACCAGTGAGAGCAGTACCAGGGATAGCAGGTCTTAGGGGAGGAGGCCCAGGGAAGCAGTGCAATAGGGAGCAGGGCCAGGGGAAGCAGATCCCAGGTGACGCAGGAACAGGGGGATAAGGCCTGGGGAGCTGGTCCCACGGGGAGCAGGGCCCAGGGGAAGAAATGCCCAGGGGAACAGGACTGGAGGGAATAGGGCCCAGGGGAACAGGGTCAGGAGGAAGAGGGCAAAAGGACAGGAGGATCTGGGGAGCAGGGCCCAGGAGACAAGGGCTAGTAAGAGCAGAGCCCACAGGAGAGGGGACTGAGGGAGCAGGGACAGGGGAGCAGTGCTCAAGGGTAGCAGATCCCAGGGGGTAGAAGGGCCTAGCGGAGCAGGGCCAGGAGAAATAGGGCCCAGGGGTATCAGTACCAGAGGAGCACAGACCAGGGGAGCAGGGTCAGGGAGGATCAGGGCCCAGGGGAGCAGGCCAGGGGAAATAGGACCAAGGAGAGCAGATCCAGGGTCGTAGGGCCCATGGAACCAGGCCTGGGGTTACAGGGCCCAGGGGAGAAGGGCCAGTGGCAGCAGGGCCCCAGGAAAGGAGGACCATGTGGAGCAGGCCCCATAGAAAGGAGGCCAACGGGGAGAAAGGCCCAGGAGAGCATGGCTAGGGGGAGCAGATCCCACAGGGAGTTGGGGCACGGGAAGCAAAACCATTGTAGCAGGGACAATGGTGAGCAGGAACAGGGGGAGGAGGGACCAAGGGGAGCAGGACACAGGGGAACCACCCTGGCCCTGCTCGCCGTGTTCCTGCTTCCCCGGGCCCCATTCCCTCTGGCCCTGCTCACCTGCCCCTGCTTTCCTGGGCCCAACTTCCCCTGGCCCTGCTCCCCTGGGTCATTCTCCTCTGCACCCTGTATCTCCTGGACCCTTCCCCCCTGGGCCCTGCTCCACCTGGTATTGCTTTGCATGGGCCCTGCTCCCCTGGGCCCTTCTCCCCCTGTTCCCTGCTTCTCTTGGGCCTTGCTCCCTCTATCCCAGCTCCCCCTTGCCCTGCTTCCCCAGGGCCCGCTCCAACAGGACCTGCTCCCCCTGGTAATGCTCTCCCTGGGCCCTTTTCCGCCTGGGCCCTGCTCGCCTGGCCCTTCTCCTCCTGGCTCTACTCCCTGTGGGCTCTGCACCCCTAGCTTTGCTCTCCTCATCCCTGGTCCTCTAATACTCCTCTCCCTGGACCCTGCCCCACCTGCTCCACCTGGGCCCTGCCCACTCTGGCCCTGTCCCCTGGGCCCTACTCCCTCCACTCCTGCTCCCCTGTTCCTGCTACCCTGACTCTGTTCCCAGGGCTCTGCTCTCTGTGCCTGCTCCCCCTGGCCCTGCTCCCCTGGGACCTGCTCTCCTGGCCCTGCCCCTCTTGGGCCCTTTTCGTCCTGGCCCTGCTCTGCTGGGAACTTCTCCCCCTTGGGCCCTGCTCCTCATGGCACTGCTCACTGGGTCCCGCTCTCCCCTGGTCCTGCTCTTCGGCCCTGCTCACCCTGGGCCCTGTTTTCCCTATGCCCTGCTTCCCCTAGGCCCTGCTCCCCCTGGATCCTGCTCCCCCTGGTCCTGTTCCCCATGGGCCCTGCTCACCAGTACTGTTAACACTGCCCCTACTCCCTGTGGCCTCTGCTATCCCTAGCACTGATCTACTTGGCTCTGCTACCCCTTGCCCTACTCTCCCTGGGCCCTGCTCCCCCTTGTCCTGGTTACCCTAGGACCCTGCTGTCCCTGGCCCTGCTGTCCCTCGCACTGCTTCCCCTGGGCCTGCTCCCCCGGTACCTCCTCCTCCTGGTACTGCTCCCCCAAGTCTGGCTCCCCTTGGGCCCTGCTCCTCCTGGCCCTGCTCCCATGTGCCCTGCTCCCATGTACCCTGCACCCTATGGGCTCTGTTTGCCCTGAGCACTGCAACTTCTTGGCTCTGCTCTCCCTGCACCTGCTTCCTTGGGCCCTGCTTCCATTGGCCCTGCTCCGTCTGGACTTGTTCCTCCTGATCCTGCTCCCCTGGGACCTGCTCCCTCTGGTCCTGCTCCCCCGGACCCTGCTCCTCCTGGCCCTTCTCCACTGGGCCCTGCTCACCCCTGGACCTGTTCTCTGGGCCCTGCTCCCCCTGATTTTTCTTCCTGGACCCTGGTTCCCCTGTGCCCCACTCCACCTGGTCCCTCCTCCTTCTGGTCCTGTTCTCCATTGTCCGTGCTACCCTGGTTTTGCTTCCCATGCCCCAACTCCCTGTGGGATCGGCTCCGCCTAGCCATGCTCTCCTGGGCCTTTCTCCCGGTAGGCCTCCTTTCTATGGGGCCTGCTCCACGTGGTCCTTCTCCTCCTGGGCCCTGCTCCCACTGGCCCTTCTCCCCTGGGCCCTGCTCCCCCCAGTCCTGGTTCCTTCGGCCATACGACCCTGGACCTGCTCTCCTTGGTCCTATTCCCGCTGGCCTGCTCCCCTGGGTCCTGATCCTCCCTGTGTCTGCTCCCCAAGGGCTGTGCTCCTCTGGTACTCTACCCCTGGCTCTGCTCCTCCTGGCCCTGCTCCGCTAGGCCTTTCTACCCCCTGGGCCCTCTACCCTTGATCCCTGCTCCCCTGTCCCTGCTCCCTCAGGCCCCACTCCCTGTGGGCTCTGCTCCTACTAGCCCTGCTATCTTGGGCCCTGCTCCCCAGATCCTCCTGTCCTTTGTCCCTGATCCCCCTGGCCTTGTTCCCCTGGGATCTATCCCTCCAGTCCTGTTCTCCTGGGCTCTTCTTCCCTGGGCCCTGCTCCCCATGGGCCAAGCTCCCCCAGGCCCTTAACCCCCTGTTCCCTGCTTCCCCTGGGTTCTGCTTCCCCTGGCCCTGCTCCCTATTGCCCTGCTTCCCTGGGCCTCCCCCTTGGGACCTGCTATCCCTGGTACTGCTCTCACTGGCCCTTGTCCTCCTTGCCCTTTCCTCCCTGGCTATGCTACCCTGGGCTGTGCTCCTCTGGTAACTTCTTCCCCTGGCCCTATTCCCTGTAGGCACTGTTCCCCTTAGCCCTGCTCTCCTGGGCTCTGCACCCCCTGGTCCTCCTCTCCCTGGGACCTGCTCTGCCCAGTCCTGCTCCTCCTGGGTGCTGTTCCTCATGGTCCTGCTCCCTTGGGCCCTACTTCCCGCAGTCCTGCTCCCCTGGGCCCTGCACACCAGGCCCTGCTCCCCTGGGCCTAGCTCTTCTGGGCCTTGCTTCCCTTGGCCTTCTCCCCTGGGCTCTGCTCCCCCTGGCTCTGATCCTCTAGGCCCTCCTACCCTGGGCCCTGCTCCCTCTGGTCCTGCTTTCCTGGACCAACCTCCCCCTTGGCCTTGCTCCCCTTGTCCTGTTTCCTGGGCTCTACTCCCTATGTAACTGGCCCCCCTGGCCCTCCTCTCCTAGGCCCTGCTTCCCTGTGCCCTGCTACTCCAAACTCTGCTACCCCTGACTCTGCTCCCCCTGGCCCTACTCCCTATTGGCTCTGCTCCCCCTAGACCATGCACCTGAGCCATGCACCTGCAACCGCTGCTCCCCATGGGACCTGCTCCCCTGGGCCTGAACTCCGGGGCCCTGCACCCCCAGGTACTTCTCTCCCTTGGCCCTTCTACCCTTGTCCCTTTTCCTCCTGGCCCCACTCCCCATGGCCCTGCTCCCTGGGACATGCTCTCCCTGATACTGTTCCCCATTGGCCCTACTCCCTCTGGCCCAACTCCCTGTGGGCTCTGCACTTCGTAGCCCTGCTCTCCTGGGCCCTGCTCCCCCTGTCCTCTTCTACCTGGGACCTGCTCCATCTCATCTTGCTCTCCCTGGACCTTGCTCTGCCTGTCCGTGCTCCCCTGGGCCCTATTCCCTCCAGTCCTGCTCCATTGTGTCCTAATCCCCCAGGTTCTGCTCCTCCTGGGCCTTGGTTTCCCTGCACCCAGCTCCTCCTGGGCTCTGCTCCCTTGGCCCTTTTCTCCTTGGCTCTGCTCCCCTTCGCTCTGCTCCCCTGGGCCCTGCTCCCCCTGGTCCTGCTTCCCAGGGCCGTACTCCCTATCGCCCTACTCCCACTGACCCAGCTTCCCTGCGCTCTACTCCCCTGGGCCCTGCTCCTCCTAGGCCCTGCACTTCTGTGCCCTGCTCCCACTGGGCCCTTCCCCCCCTGGTACCTGATCCCCCTGATCTGGCTCCCCATGGGCCCTGCTCATCCTGGCCCTGCTCCCTTGGGCCCTGAACCCCCATGGGCTCCCCTCCCCCTGGCCCTGCTCCCCCTGGGCCCTGATCCCATTAGCCCTGCTCCCCCTGGTCCTTATTCACTGGGCCTTATTCCCACTGGCCATGCTCCCCTGCTACTGTTCCCCTGGGTATTACTCCCCTGGGCCTTGCTCCCTCTGGTCCTGCTTTCCAGGGCCCTGCTCTCCCTGGCCCTTATCCCTATAGGCCTTGCTCTTTCTGGACCTAATCCCCTGGCTATACTCCCCCTGGCACTGCTCCCCTGGGCCCTGCTCTCTTCGGCCCTATTCTCCTGGTCCTACTCCTCTGGGCCCTGCTCTCTTGGATCCTCCTTTACCTGGTCCTACTCCTCTGGGCCCTGCTATTCCTGTGCCCTACTTTTCTGTACCCTACTCCTCCTTTTCCTGCTTCCTTGCACCTCGCTCCCCCTGGCCCTGATCCCCGTGACCCTGCTCCCTCTGCTCCTGCTTTCATGGACCCTGCTTCTCCTGGTTCTGCTTTCCTGTGCCCTATTCCCCCTGGGCACTTCTTTCCATGGGACTTACTTTCCCTGGCATTGCTCCCCATGTGCCCTGCTCCCCTGGCCCTAATCCCTTGGTCCTTCTGTCCTTCGTCCCTGCTCCACCTGGTCCTGCTACCCAAGGTTCTGCTACCAATGAGCCCTGCTCCCCTGGGACCTGGTCCCTCTGGTCCTGCTTCCCTGGACCCTGCTCCCCCTGGCCTTGCTCCCTATGGGCCCTGGTCTTCCTAGCCTTAATCCCCTGGCCATGCTCCCCTCGCCCTACTCTTCTGGGCCCTGCTCTCCTGGACCCTGCTTTCCCTGGCCCTGCTCCACTGGGCCTTGTTCTTACTGGGCCCTGCTCTTCTGCTGCCTGCTATCCTGGGCCTTCTCCCCCTGAGCCCTGCTCCCCCTGTTCTTGTTCCCCATGGGCCCTGCTCCCCTGGGCTCTTCCCTGATTCTTCACGCTCTGCTCCTCCTGGCCCTGCTCCCCCTGGCACTGCTCTCCCTTGACCCTTCTCCCCCTGGCCCTGGTCCCCCTGGCCCTTTTCTCCCTGGGTCTGCTCCCCTGGGCCCTGCTAGTCTGGGACCTGCTCTCCCTGGCCCTACTCCTCTGTACCCTGCTCCACCTGTGTCTTGCTCCCCCTGACCCTGCTCCCATGAGCCCTGCACCCACTTTGTCTTGCTTCCCCTGGCTCTGCACCCCATGGGTCCTCTCACCCTGGCTCTGATCACCTGGGCCCTGTTCTCCTGGGCCCTGGTTCCCCATGGCCTGCTCCCCTGGGCCATGCTCCTCCTTGGCCCTGCTCCTTTGCACCCTACTCCCCCTGGGAACTTCCCACTTGGGTTTGCTCCCCCTGGTCTTGCTCCCCATGGGCACTGACCTCCCAGGCCCTTCTTCCCCTGTTCTCTGCTTCTCCTGGGTCCAGTTCCCCCTGGCCCTGCTCCCCCTGGCCCTGTTCTTTCTGGCCCTGCTTCCCCGGACCCTACTCTCTGAGCTATGCTCCTTCCTGGCCCTGCTCCCTGGTCTTGCATCCCAGGGCCCTACTTCCTCTGGCCCTGCTCTCCCGGGCCCTGTTCCCCCTGGTCCTGCTCCTCTGGGCACTGATCCCCTGGGCCTGGCTCCCTCTGGTCCTGCTTTCCTGGGCTCTGCTTCCTATGAGCCTCGCTCTTCCTGGCCCTAATCCCCTGACCATGCTCCCCTGGCCCTGCTCCCATGGGCCCTGCTCTCCTGGACCCTGTTTGTCCCAGCCCTGCTCTACTGGGCCCTGCTCCATCTGGGCCCTGCTCTTCTGCTCCCTTCTCCCTCTTGGACCCTCTCCTCGTGGGCCCTGCTGCCCCTGGTCTTGCTCCCCACAGGCCCTGTTCCCCTGGGCCCTTCCCCCCCTGTTCCCTGCTTCTCCAGGGCCCTGTTCCCCCTGGCCCTGCTCCCGCTTACCCTGCTTCTCCTGGGCCTGCACCCATGGGCCCTGCTCCCCATGGTACTGCTGTACCTGGGCCCTTCTCCCCCTGTCTCTCCTCCCCCTGGCATTTTTCTTCCTGACTCTGCTCCCCCTGGACCTCCCCCCCGCCCGTCTCTGCTCCCCTGGGCTCTTCTCTGGGAACTGCTCTCCCTGGACCTGCTCCACTGAGCCCTGCATCACCCGGGTCCTGCTTCCCTGGGCCCTGCACAAACTGTGCTCCCTCTGGTCCTGCTCCCCCTGGGCCCTGCTCCTCCTGGTCCTGCTCCCCTGGGCCCTGCTCCACCCTGAGCTACAATCTCCCTGAGCCCTGCTCCCCCTTGGACTTGCCCCCCCTGTTCCCGCTTCCTTGGGCTCTGATCCCTGTGAACCTGCTCGCCCTGGTTCTGCTCCCCTGGGCCCTGTTCCTCCTAGCCCTGCTCCCCTTGGGCCCTGCAATCCTGGGCCTGCTCCCACAGGTACTGCTCTCCCTGAGCCCTTCTCCCCTTGGCCTTTTCCCCCCTGGATCGACTCCCTCTGGTGCTGCTCCTCTTGACCCTGCACCCCATGTTCCCTGCTCCCCTGGCCCTGCTCCCCGTGGGCACTGCTTTACCTAGGCCTACTCGCCTGGGCCCTGCTTCCCTTGGTCCTCCTCTTCCTGGACCCTGATCCACCTTGCCCTGGTTCTGCTCCCATGGGCCCTACTCCCTCCAGTCCTGCTCCCCAGGGCCCTGCTCCCCCTGGTTATGCTCCTCCTGGGCCTTGGTAAACCTGGAACCCGCTCCCACTTGGCATGCTCCCCTGGGCCCTGCACCCCTTGTGTCCTGTTTCCTCTGGCCCTGCTCCCATTGGCCCCTTTCGCCCTGGCCCTGCTCCCCATGGGACCTTTCACCCTGGCCCTGCTCCCCATGGCCCCTGTTCTTCTGGTCCCTGCTTTCCCTGGGCCTGCTCTCCTGGGCCATACTCCACCTTGGCTCTGCTCCCCTGTGCCCTATTCCCCCTGAGACCTTCCCACTAGGGCCCTGCTCCCCCTGGTATTGCTCCCCATTGGCTCTTCTCCCCCAGACCCGTCATGCCCTGTTCTCTGCTTCTCCTGGGCCCTGATCCCATAGCCATGCTCCTCCTTGCCCTGTTCCCCCTAGCTCTGCACCTCTGGGCCCTACTCCCCTGAGCTGTGCTCCTCTGTGGCCCTGCTCCCCTGGGCCATGCTCCCTCTGGTCCTGCTCACTAGGGCTGTATTCCCCCTGACCCTGCTCCCCTGGGCCCAGCTCTATTTGGCCCTGATCCCTCTGGTCCTGATTTCCTGGGTGACTGCTCCCCCTTGCATTGGGCCCTTCTCACCCTGGCCCTAATCCCCTGGTTCTACTGTACTTGTGGCCTGCTCCACTTGGTCCTGATAACCATGGCCCTGCTCCCCATGGGGCTTGCTCCTCCTGGACCTAACACCTGGCCCTGCATCCCCTGGCTCTGTTCCCCTGGGCCCTGTCCTCCTCAACCCTACTTCCCCTGGCGCTGCTTCCCTTGACCCTTCTCCTTCTGGGCCCTGCTCCCCTGAGCCCTGCTCCCCCTGGGTCCTGCTCTCCGTGGGCTCTGCTCCCCATGGTCTTGCCCCACATGGTCCATAATACCTCAGACCCTATTCTCCCTGATTTCTGATTCTCCTGGGCCCTGCTCCTCCTGGCCCTGCTTTCCTGGGCCCTGCTCCCCACTGGGCTCAACTCTTCCTGAGTCCTACTCCCGCTTAGCTCTGCTCACCCTGTTCCTGCTTCCCTGGGCCCCATTCCCTCTGGCCCTGGTCACCTGCCCCTGCTTTGCTGGGCCCTACTTCCCCTGACCCTGCTCCCCTGGGCCATGCTCGTCTGGTCCCTGCATCCCTGCACCTTACTTCCCCTGGATCCTTCCCCCCTGGGCCCTGCTCCACCTGGTATTGCTCCGCATGGGTCCTGCTCCCCTGGTCCCATCTCCCCATGTTCCCTGCTTCTCTTGGGCCTTGCTCTCCCTATCCCTATATACTCTCCTTTGTCCTATTCCTCCTGGCCTGCTCCCCTGGGCCCTGAACCTCCCTGTCCCTGCTCCCCTGGGCTGTGCTCCTCTGGTACTACTACCCCTGGGCCCTGCTCCTCCTGGCCCTGCTCCGCTAGGCCCTTCTACCCCCTGGGCTCCACTACCTTTGAGCCCCGCTCCCCTGTCCCTGATCCCTCAGGCCCCTCTCCCTGTGGGCTCAGCTCCTACTAGGCCTGCTCTCCTAGGCCCTGCTCCCCAGATCCTACTGTTTTTTGGCCCTCTTCCCCCTGGACCCTGGTTCCCCTATGCCCCGCACGCCCTGGTCCCTCCTCCCCCTGGTCCTGCTCTCCATTGTCCCTGCTACCAGGTTTTGCTTCCCGTGCCCCAACTCCCTGTGGGATCTGCTCCCCCTAGCCATGCTCTCCTGGGCCTTTCTCCCGGTAGGCCTACTTTCTATGGGGCCTGCTCCACATGGTGGTCCTGCTCCTCCTGGGCCCTGTTCCCACTGGCCATTCTCCTCTGGGCCCTGCTCGCCCCAGGCCTGGTTCCTTGGGCCCTAAGACCCTGGACTTGCTCTCCTTGGTCCTATTCCCCCTGGCCTGCTCCCATGGGCCCTGATCCTCCCTGTCCCTGCTCCCCTGGCTGTGCTCCTCTGGTACAGCAACCCCTGGGCCCTGCTCCTCCTTGCCCTGCTCAGCTAGGCCCTTCTACCCCTGGGCTCCACTTCCCTTGAGCCCTGCTCCCTTGTCCCTGCTCCCTCAGGCCCCACTCCCTGTGGGCTCTGCTCCACTTGGTCCTGCAATCCTGGGCCCTGCTCCCCAGATCCTCCTGTCCTTTGGCCCTCTTCCCCCTGGCCCTGTTCCCCTGGGCCCTATTCCCTCCAGTCCTGTTCCCCTGGGCCCTTCTTCCCCTGGGCCCTGCTCCCCATGGGCCAAGCTCCCCCGGGCCCTTATCCCCCTGTTCCCTGCTTCTCCTGGGTTCTGCTTCCCCTGGCCCTGCTCCCTATTGCCCTGCTTCCCTGGGCCTCCTCCCCTGGGACCTGCTATCCCTGGTACTGCTCTCACTGGGCCCTTGTCCCCCTTGCCTGTTTCTCCCTGGCTATGCTCCCCTGGGCCCTGCTCCTCTGGTAACTTCTTTCCCTGGCCCTACTCCCTGTAGGCACTGTTCCCGTTAGCCCTGCTCTCCTGGGCTCTGCACCCCCTGGTCCTCCTCTCCCTGGGCCCTGCTCTGCCCGGTCCTGCTCCTCCTGGGTGTTGCTCCTCATGGTCCTGCTCCTTTGGGCCCTACTTCCCGCAGTCCTGCTCCCCTGGGCCCTGCACACCAGGCCCTGCTCCCCTGGGCCCTGCTCTTCTGGGCCTTGCTTCCCTTGGCCTTCTCCCCTGGGCTCTGCTCCCCCTGGCACTGCTCCGCCTGGCCCTTTTCTTTTGGCTCTACTCCCCCTGGCTCTGCTCCCCTGGGGCCTCCTACTCTCGGACCTGATCTCCCTGGCCCTTTTCCCTTGTGTCCTGCTCTCCCTGGCCGTTATGCTTTGGGTCCTGCTCCCCCTGTGTCGTGCTCCCCTGGGACCAGCTCCCCCTATGTCCTGGTTCCCCCTGCCCTGCTCCCCTGGATTGTTCTTCCTTTGTCCCTGCTTCCCCTGGGCTCTGCTCCTCCTGGCCCTGCTCTCCTAGGTCCTGTTCTTCCCTTGGCTCTGCTCCCCCTGAGTCCTGCTCCCTCTATGCCCTGCTACCCTTGTTCTGCTTCCCTGGTCGGCTCTCCCTATGGCCATGTTCCACCTGGCCTTTTTTCCCCTGACCCTGCTTTCCTGGGCTTTGCTCCCCTTAGCCTTGCTCCCTTTGGTCTGTTCCCCCAGGCGCTGCTTCTCCTGGTTTTGCTCCCCTGGGCCCTGTTGCCCCCTGGGCCCTGCTCCCCTTGGTTCTGTTCCCCTGGGCCCTGGTTTCCCTGTGCCCTGCTCCCTTCTGGCCCTGCTCCCTGGGCTCTGCTCCCCCTGGTTCTGCTCCCCCTGGCCCTTTTATCCTGGCTCTGCTCAATGGACCCTGCTCCTCATGAGTCCTGCTCCCCCAGTCTGTGCTCCCCTAGGCCCTGCTCCCCCGTGGACCTGCTCTCCCTAGTCCTGCTTCCACAGGCCCCACTCCCTCTGGCCCTGCTCTCCCTGGCCCTGCTCCCTGGGCCCTGATCCCCTGGTTCTGCGCCCCCTGGGACCTGCTCCTCTGGTCCTGCGCCCCCTGGCCCTACTCCCTGTTCCCTCTGCTCCCTCTAGCCCTGATCTCCTGGGGCCTGCTCCTCCTGGTCCTCCTCTCCCTTGGCCCTGCACCCCTGTACCCTGCTCCCCCGTACCCTGCTCCCCCAGGCCTTGCTCCCCGGGGCCCTACTCCCCCCAGTCCTACTCCCCCGGGACCTGCTTCTCCTGGTTCTGCTCGTCCTGGACCTTGTTCCACTGGACTCTGCTCCCCCTGGGCCATGATCCCCCTGGGTCATGCTCCCCCTGGTCCTGCTTCCCTGGGCCCTGCTTCCCCTGGCCCTCTTCCCCAGACACTGCTCCCCAGGCCCTACTTTCCCAGGCCCTCTCCCCAAGTTCCTGCTCCCCCATGGCCCTGCTTCCCCAGGCCCTGCTTTCCCTAGACCTGTTCACCTTGGGCTCCGCTCCCTCTGGGTCAAGCTCCTCCTAGGACCTTCTCCCCTTGGTCCTGCTTCCCTGCTCCTAACTCCCCCTGGAACTGCTTGTCTGCACCTCATTCCCTTGGCCCTCCTCCCCCTGGCCCTATTCCCCTTGACCCGGCTCCCCTGTACCCTGCTCCCTCTGGTCCTGTTTTCCTGGCCCTGCTCCCTATGGGCCCTGCTCCCTATGGGCCCTGCTCCCCATGGGCCAGGATCTTACTGGCCCTAATCCCTGGCCATGCTTCCCCTGACTCTACTCACCTGGGCCCTGCTCTCTTGGGTCCTGCTTCCCCTGGCCCTGCTCCCCTGGGGTCTATCCCCCTATGCCCATCTCCCCCCTAGACCCTGCTCCCCCTTCTTTGCTCCCCATAGGCCCTGGTAACCCGGGCACTTCTCCCCCCGTTCCCTGCTTCTCCTGGGCCCTACTCCCCATGGCCCTGCTCCCCCTGGCCCTTTTCTCCTTGGCTCTGCTCCCCTGGCACTGGTCCACTCGCACCTGCTCTCCCTGGCCCTTTTCCCCCTGGCCCTGCTCCCACTGTCCTGGTCTCCCTGGCCTGGCTCCCCTGGGCCCTGCTCCTCCTGGACCTGCTCCCCTGGGCCCTGCTCCCACCTGGCTGTGCTCTCTGGGCCTTGCTCCTATGGCACCTTCTCTCCCTGGCTGAGCTCCACTGGGCCCTTCTCCTCCTGGGCCCTGCTACCCTGCGCCCTGCTACCCATGGGCCCTTCGTCCCTGAGCCCTGCTTTCTATGGTCTTGCTCCACATGGGCCATGCTACCCTGGACCTAGCTCACCCTGTTCCCTGCTTCTCCTGGGCCCCGCTCCCCCTGGCTCTGCTCCCCCTTTCTCTGCTTCCCCTGCGCTTGCTTCCTCGGGCCCTGCTTCCCTGGTACTGCACTCCCTGGGCCCTTCTCCCCCTGTCCCTGCTCCCCTTGGCCCTTTTCTCCCTGGATCTGCTCCCCTGGGCCCTGCTACTCTGGCACCTGCTCTCCCTGGCCCTTCTCCCTTTGGCCTTGCTCCCAGTGTCCTGCTCATCCTGGTCCTGCCCTCCTGGGCCCTGCTCCTCCTGGACCTGCTTCCTTGGGCCCAGCTCCCATCTGGCCATGCTCCCTAGGCTTTGATCCCCCTGGTTATGCTCCCCATGGGCCCTGGTTTCCCTGTGCCCCACTTCCAATGCGCCCTGCTTCCCCTGGGCCCTGCTGGCCCTGGTCCTGCTCAACATCGGCCCTGCTCCCCTGACTCTGCTCTCCCTGACTCTACTCCCTGTGGGTGCTGTTCCCCTAGCCTTGCTCTCCTGGGCCCTGCTCCCTGTAGGCCTACTCTCCCTGGGCCCTGCTGCACCTGGTCCTACTCTTCCTGGACCCTGCTCCCCCAGTCCTGCTCCCCTGGTTCTTGCTCTCCCTGGGCCCTGCTGCCCCTTGGCCCTTCTCCCCCGGCCCTGCTTACACTGGCTCCCCCTGTGTTCTCCTCCCCCTGGCCCTGCTCCCCCTGGACCAACTCCCTGTGGGCTCTGCTCCCCCTAGCCCTGCTCTCCTGGGCCCTACTCCCCCTGGTCGTCCACTCCCTGGGCCCTGCTCCATCTGGTCCTACCCCTCCCCAGCCCCTGCTCCCCCTGGACCTGCTCTCCTGAGCCCTTCTTCCCCCAGTCCTGCTCCCCTAGGTCCTGCTGCCCCTGGTTCTGCTCCTCCTGGGCCCTGGTCCCCCTGGGCCCCTATCCCCCCTGGTACTGGTCCCTCTGGTCCTGCTTTCCCGGGCCCCAATCCCTCTAGCCCTGCTCCCTGTGGCATTGTTCCCACTGGGCCTGCTCCCCTGGGTCCTGCTCCCCTGAGCCCTGCCCCCTTTGGTCCTGCTTTCCTGGGCGCTTCAACCCGTGGCACTTCTCCCCATGGGCCCTGCTCCCCCTGGCCCTAATCCCCTGGTCCTGCTATCTTTGGGACCTGCTCCTCCTGGTCCTGATAATCATGGCCCTGCTCCCCATGGGCCCTGCTCCTCCTGCCCCTAATCCATTGGCCCTGCTCCCCTGGACCCTGCTCCTCCTTGCCCCTTCTCCCCCTGGCCCTGTTCCCCATGGCCCTTTTTCCTGGCTTTGCTCCTCCTGGCTCTGATACCCCGGGTCCTGCTCCCCTGGGACCTGCTCTCCCTGGCCCTACTCCACTGGGCCCTACTACTGCTTTGTCCTTCTCCCTTTGTCCCTGCTCCGCTGGGCCCTGATCCCTCTGTGTCCTGCTTCCCTGGGACCCATCTCTCTGGCCCTTCTCCCCATGGCCCTGCTACCCTGGGCTTGCTCCTCCTGCCCTGCTCCCCTTGGCCCTGCTCCCCCCTGGCCCTGCTCCCTGAGCCGTGCTACCCCTGGTTCTGCTCCCCCTGGGCCCTTGTTTCCCTGGGCCCTGCTCCCTCTGGTTCTGCTCCCCATGTTCTTGCTCCCCTGGCCCTATTCCCTGTGGGCTCTGCTTCCCCTAGTTCTGCTCTCCTGGGCCATGCTCCCCCTGGTCTCTACTCACTGGGCCTTGTTCCACCTGGTCCTGCTCCCCTCGGGCCCTGATCCCTCTTGCCCTGCTCCCCTGGGCCCTAGTCTCCCAAGTCTTGCTCCCCTGGGTCCTGCTTCCCCTGTTTCTGCTCATCCTGGGCCCTGGTCCCCCTGGGGCCCAGTCTCCATGGGCCCTGCTTTCCCTGTACCCTGTTTCACCTGGTCCTGCTTCCGTGGGCCCTGCTTTCCCTGGCCCTTCTCTCCTGGCCCTGCTCCCTCAGGTCCTACTCCCTGGGGTCCTGTTCCCCCGAGTCCTGCTCCCCCAGGTCTTGCTCCCTCTCATCCTGCTCCCGCCGTTCTGCTCATTCTGCTCCCCAGGTCTGCTCCTCCTGTTTCTGCTCCACTTGGGCCCAATTACCCCTGGGTCTTTTTCCCCCCTGGTCCCGCTTCCCTGTGCCTCATTCCCCCTGGCCCTGATCCTCCTGGCCTTGTTCCCCCTGACCCTGCTTTTCTGGGCCCTGCTCCCCTGGTCTTGCTCTTCTTGGACCATGTTCCACCTGGTCCTATTCCCCACCCCATGCCCTACTCCCCTGTCACTGCTCCCCATGGGTTCTGCTCCTCCTGGCCCTAATCCCCTGGCCCTGCTCCCCTGGGCCCTTCTCTCCTGGGCACTGCTTCGTCTGCCCTGCTCCCCTAGGTTCTGCTCCACCTGGGCCCTGCTTCCTGGCGCCCTGCTCCTCCTGTTTTTGCTCACCATGGGCCCTGCTTCTCCTGGCCATAAACCCTGGCCCTTCTCCTCCTTTCCTTGCTCTCTAGGGTCCTGTTATCTTGGTACCTGCTTCCCCTTGCCCTGTTCCCCTAGGCCCTGCTCCCCCGGCCCCGCTCCCGTGGCCATGCTTCACCTGGTCCTGATAACCATGGTCCTGCTTCCCATGGGTCCTGCTTTCCCTGGACCTAATCCCCTGGGGCCTGCTCCCCTTGCCCCTGCTCCCCCTGGGCCGTGCTCTCCATGGTCTTGCTCCACATAGGATGTGCTACTCCAGGGCATGCTCCCCCTGTTCCCTGCTTCTTCTGGGCCCTGCTCCCACTGGCCCTGCTCCTCCTGGCCCTCGTCTCCTGGGCCCTGCTCCCCCTGAGCTCCACTCCCCCTGAGCCCTGCTCCCCTTCATCCTGATTCCCCAGGTCTCACTCCCTCTGGCCCGGCTCTCCCTCGCCAGTTCCCCCTGGCCCCGCAATTCTGGGTCATGCTCTCCTGGGCCTTGTTCCTCCTGACCCTGCTACAATGGACCCTGCTCCTCTTGCATTCTTCTCCCCCTGGACCTGCTCCCCTGAACCCTGCTCCCGCTGTGTCCTGCACTCCCTGGGCCTGTTCCCCTTGGGCCCTGCTCCTCCTGGCGTTGCTTCACCCTGGGCTCTGCTCCCCCTTGGCCTTGCTCCCCCTTGGCCCTGCTCCCCTGATCCTCCTTCCCCAGAGCCCACTCCCCCTGGCCCTGCTCCCCCTGGCTCTGTTTCCCTGGATCTGCTACCCTGGGCACTGCTCCTCTGGTCCTGCTTCCCTTGGGTACTACTACTCCTGGCCCGGCTCCCCCCTGGTTTCTGCCCCCCCCCCCGAACCTGTTTCCCCTTGATCCTGCTCCACTGGTCCTGCTTCCCATGTGTCCTGCTTTCCCTGGACTCTGCTCCTCCTTGCCCTGCTCCCCTGGGTCCTGTTCCCTGGGCCATGCCTCCACCTGTGCTTAAGTCATCCTGGGCGCTGCTCCCCCTTTGCCCTTCTCCCCCTGGCCCTGCTCACCCTGGCTCTGTTTCCCTGGATCTGCTACCCTGGGCACTGCTCCCTCTGGTCCGGCTTCCCTTGGGCACTACTACTCCTGGCCCTGCTCCCCCCTGGGTTCTGCCCCGCCCCCCCGGACCTGTTCCCCCTTGATCCTGCTCCACTGGTCCTGCTTCCCATGTGTCCTGTTTTCCCTGGACTCTACTCCTCCTTGCCCTGCTCCCCTGGGTCCTGTTCCCTGGCCCTGCTCCCACCTGTGCTTTGGTCATCCTAGGAACTGCACCCCCTTTGCCCTTCTCCCCCTGGCTCTGTTCCCCATGGCTCTGGTCCTCCTTGCCCTGCTCCCTTAGGACCTGCTCTCCCTTACCCTGGTCCCCTGGGCCCTACTCCCATTGAGTCCTTCTCCCCCTGGCCCTCCTCCCCTGGGTCCTGCTCCCCCTGGGTCCTGCTCCCTCTGGCCCTGCTCCCCTCTGGGCTCCAATCCCTCTGAGCCTTGATTTCCCTTGTCCCTGCTCTTCCTGGTCCTGCTTCCTCAGGCCCCACTCCCTCTGGCCCTGCTCCGCTTGGCCCTATTCCACCTGGCCCTGCTCCCCTGGGCCCTGCACCTCCTGGCTCTTCTTGCCCTGGGCCCTAGATTCCCTGTGCCCCGCTTCCCCTAGGCCCTGCTCCCCTGGGCCCTGCTCCCCCTGGCACGGCTCCCCATGGGCCCTGCTCCTCCTGGCCCTTCTCCACCTGGCCCTGCTCCCCTGGGCCCTACTCCCCCTGGGAACTGCTCCCCCTACACCCGCTCCCTGGGCCCTGCTCCTCCTGGACCCTCCTCCCCCTACCCCTGCTACCCTGGCCCAGCTCCCTCTGAACCTAATTCCCTGTGGGCTTTGAACCTAACTCCCTTCTCTCCTGGGCCCTGCTCCTCCTGGGCCCTAATCCCCTGTTCCCAGCTCTCCCCGGCCCTTCTCCTTCTGAGCCCTGCTCCCCATGGTCTTGCTCCACATGGGCCGTGCTACCCAGGGCCCTGCTCCCCCTGTTCCCTGCTTCTCCTGGGCCCTGCTCCCCCTGTTCCCTGCTTCTCCTGGGCCCTGCTCCCCCTGGTACTGTTCACCCTGGCTCTGTTGCCCTTGGCTCTGCTCCCTTGGCTCCTGCTCCCATTGTGTCCTCCTCCCCCTGGACCTACTCCTCTGAGCCCTGCACCCATGTGTCTTGCTCCCCCTGGTCCTGCCTCCCGTGCCCTGCTCCACCTGGCCCTGCTCCCCCATGGCCCTGCTCCCCCTGATTCTGCTCCCCCTCGGCCCTGATTTTCCTGTGCCCTGATCCCCCTGGTCCTTCTCCCCATGGGCCCAGTTTTCCTGGCCCTGATCCACCTGGCCCTTCTCTCTGTGGGCTCTGATCTCCCTAGCCTTGCTCTCCCGGGCCCTGCTCCCCATAGGCCTCCTCTCCCTGGGCCCTGCTCCACCTGGTCCTGCTCCTCCTGGGCCATGCTTTCCCTGGCCCTGCTCCCCGAGGCCCTGCTCCCCGGGAAACTTCTCTCACTGGCCCTGCTCCTCTAGGCACTGCTCCCCTGGGCTGTACTCCTTCTGGCACTGCTCTTCCTGGGCCCTGCTCCCTCTGGCCCTACTCTCCTGGTCCCTGATCCCCACTGGGCTACGCTCCCCCCTGAGCCCAGCTCCCCCTTGAGCCTGCTCCCCCTGGTCCTGCCTCCCCAGGCCCCGCTCCCTCTGGCCATGCTCTCACTTGGCCCTGCTCCCCCTGGCCCTGCGCCCCTGGGCCCTGCTCCCCATGTGTCCTGCTCTCTCTGGCCCTGCTCCCCTGGGCCCTGCTCCCTCGGGCCCTGCTCCTCCTGCCCTTGCTCCCCTGGGTCCTGCTCCCTACTGGTCTCCACTCCCCATTGGGCCTGCTCGCCCTTGGCCCTGATCTCCTGGTCCTCTTTCCCCGGGCCCTGCTCCCCTTTGCCGTGCTCCTCCTGGCCCTGTTTCCCCTGGCCCTGACTCCTGGGCACTGCTTCCGCTGCTTGTGCTTCCCTTGGGGCCTGCTCCCCCTGGCCCTGTTCCCCTGGGTTGATCTCCCTATGGACCTGCTCGCCCTGGGCCCTGCCCCCCCTGGGCTCCACTCCCCCTGAGCCCTGGATTCCCTTATCCCTGCTCCCCCGATCCTGCATCCCTAGGCCTCACTCTCTCTGGCCTTGTTCCCCTGGGGCCTGATTTCCATGTGCCTCCTTCCCCTAGGCCCAGCTCCCCCTGGGCCCTGCCCCTCCTGGCCATAATACCCTGGCCCTTCTCCCCCTAGCCCTGCTCCCCTGGGCCCTACTCCCCTGGGGCTTCTTCCTCTACCTCTGGTCCCCAGGACCCTGTTCCTCCTGGGCCCTTTTCCCCCTACCTTGCTCCGCTGGGCCCTGCTCCTCCTGGTCATTGTCCCCTTGGACCCTGCTCCCCCTGGGCCTGCTCCCCCTGGTGCTGCACTCCCTTGGCCCTTCTCCCTCTGGCCTTATTCCTCCTGACACCCTCACCTCTGGGCCCTACTCCCTCCACTCCTGCTCCCCTCTTCGTGCTCCCCTGACTCTGTTCCCCAGGGCCCTGCTCTCTGGGCCTGCTCCCCCTGACCCTGTTCCCCTGGGCCCGGCTCTCCTGGGCCCTGCCCCCCCTGGGCCCTTTTCCTCCTGGCCCTGCTCTGCTGGGCCCTTCTCCCCCTTGGTCCCTGCTCCTCGTGGCACTGCTCACTGGGTCCCGCTCTCCCCTGGTCCTGCTCTTGGGCCCTGCTCCCCCTGGGCCCTGTTTTCCCTGTGCCCTGCTCTCCCTAGGCCCTGCTCCCCCTGGATCCTGTTCCCCTGGTCCTGTACCCTATGGGCCCTGCTCACCTGTACTGCTCTCCCTGCCTCTACTCTCTGTGGGCTCTGCTATCCCTAGCACTGATCTACTGGGCTCTGCTACCCCAAGCCCTCCTCTCACTGGGCCCTGCTCCCCCTGTTTTGATTACCATAGGACCCTGCTGTTCCTGGCTCTGCTGTCCCTAGCACTGCTTTCCCTGGGCCTGCTCCCCCGGTACCTGCTCCTCCTGGTACTGCTCCCCCTGGTCTTGCTCCCCTTGGGCCCTGCACCTCATGCCCCTGCTCATATGTGCCCTGCTCCCATGTGCCCTGCTCCCGCTTTGCTCTGTTCCCCCTGAGCACTGCAACTTCTTGGCCCTGCTCTTCATGGTCCTGTTCCTTGGGCCCTGCTCCCACTGGCCCTGCTCCCCCTGGAACTGTTCCTCATGATCCTGCTCTCCTGGGAGCTGCTCCCTCTGGTCCTGCTCCCCTGGACCCTGCTCCTCCTGGCCCTTCTCCACTGGGCCCTGCTCACCCCTGGACCTGTTCTCTGGGCCCTGCTCCCCCTGATTTTTCTTCCCTGGACCCGGGTTCCTCTGTGCCCTGCTCCCACTGGTCCCTGCTCCCCCTGGTCCTGCTCTCCATTGTCCCAGCTACCCTGGTTTTGCTTCCCGTGCCCCAACTCACTCTGGGATATGCTCCCCCAAGCCAGACTCTCCTGGGCCTTTCTCCCTGTAGGCCCCCTTTCTATGGGGCCAGCTCCACGTGGTCCTGCTCCTCCTGTGCCCTGCTCCCACTGGCCGTACTCGCCTGGGCCGAGCTCCACCCAATCCTAGTTCCTTGGGCCCTACGACCCTTGACCTGCTCTCCTGGGTCCTATTCCCCCTGGCCTGCTCCCCTGGGCTGTGCTCCTCTGGTACTGCTACCCCTGGGCCCTGATCCTCCTGGCCCAACTCCGCTAGGCCCTTCTACCCCCTGGGCTCCGCGACCATTGAGCCCTGCTCCCCTGTCCCTGCTCCCTCAACCCCACTTCTTGTGGGCTCTGCTCCTACTAGCCCTGCTCTCCTGGGCCCTGCTCCCCAGATCCTCCTGTCCTTTGGCCCTCTTCCCCCTGGCACTGTTCCCCTGGGCCCTATTCCCTCCATTCCTGTTCCCCTGGGCCCCTCTTCCAATGGGCCCTGCTCCTCATGGGCCCAGCACCCCTGGGCCCTTATCCCCCTGTTCCCTGCTTCTCCTGGGTTCTGCTTCCCCTGGCCCTGCTCCCTACTTCCCTGCTTCCCTGGGCCTCCTCACCTGGGACCTGCTATCCCTGGTACTGCTCTCACTGGGCCCTTGTTTCCCTTGCCCTTTTCTCCCTGGCTATGCTCCCCTGGGCCCTGCTCCTCTGGTAACTTCTTTCCCTGGCCCTACTCCCTGTAGGCACTGTTCCCGTTAGCCCTGTTCTCCTGGGCTCTGCACTTTTTGGTCTTCCTCTCCCTGGGCCCTGCTCTGCCCGGTCCTTCTCCTCCTGGGTGCTGCTCCTCATGGTCCTGTTCCCTTGGGCCCTACTTCCCGCAGTCCTGCTCCCCTGGGCCCTGCACACCAGGCCCTGCTCCCCTGGGCCCTGCTCTTCTGGGCCTTGCTTCCCTTGGACTTCTGCCCTGGGCTCTGCTCCCCCTGGTTCTACTCCTCTAGGCCCTCCTACCCTGGGCCCTGCTCCCTCTAGTCCTGCTTTCCTGGACCTACCACCTTCTTGTCCTTGCTCCCCCGTCCTGTTTCCAGGGCTCTACTCCCTATGGAACTGGCCCCCTTGGCCCTCCTCTCCTGGGCCCTGCTTCCCTGTGCCCTGCTACTCCAAACTCTCCCTGGTCCTCTAATACTCATCTCCCTGGACCCTGCCCCACCTGCTCCTCCTGGACCCTACCCACCCTGGCCCTGTCCCCTGGGCCTTACTCCCTCCAGTCCTGCTCCCCTGTTCCTGCTCCCCTGACTCTGTTCCCCAGGGCCCTGCTCTCTGGGCCTGCTCCCCCTGGGTCCTGTTTTCCCTGTGCCCTGCTCCCCCTAGGCCCTGCTCCACCTGGATCTTGCTCCCCCTGGTCCTGTTCCCCATGGGCCCTGCTCACCTGTACTGCTGTCCCTCCCCTACTTTCTGTGGCCTCTGCTATCCATAGCACTGATCTACTGGGCTCTGCTATCCCTGGCACTCCTCTCCCTGGGCCCTAATCCTTCCTGTCCTGCTTACCCTAGGACTCTGCTGTCCCTGGCCCTGCTGTCCCTCACACTGCTTCCCCTGAGCATGCTCTCTTGGTACCTGCTCCTCCTGTTACTGTCCCCCCAACTTGATCCCCTTGGGCCCTGCTCCTCCTGGCCCTGCTCCCATGTGCCGTGCTCCCCCTGGGCTGTTCCCCCTGAGCACTGCAATTTCTTGGCCCTGCTCTCCCTGATCCTCCTTTTTTGGGCTCTACTCCCACTGGCCCTGCTCCCCCTGGACCTGTTCCTCCTGATCCTGCTCTGCTGGGACCTGCTCCCTCTGGTCCTGCTCCCCAGGACCCTGCTCCTCCTGGTCCTTCTCCACTGGGCCCTGCTCACCCTTGGACCAGCTCTCTGGGACCTACACCCCTGATTTTGCATCCCTGGGCTCTTTTTCCCCTGTGCCCCGCTCCCCCTGGTCCCTCCTCCCCCTGGTCCTGCTCTCCATTGTCCCTGCTACCCTTGGTTTGCTTCCCATCCCCCAATCCCTGTGGGATCTGCTCCCCCTAGCCATGCTCTCCTGAGCCTTTCTCCCCATAGGCCTCCTTTCTATGGGGCCTGCTCCACGTGGTCCTGCTCCTCCTCGGCCTTGCTCCCACTGGCCCTTCTCCTCTTGGCTCTCCTCCCCCCAGTCCTGGTTCCTTGGTCCCTACGACCCTGGACCTGCTCTCCTTGGTCCTAATCCCCTGGCCTGCTGCCCTGGACCCTGATCCTCCCTGTCCCCGCTCCCCTGGCCTGTGCTCCTCCGGTACTTCTACACCTTGGCCATGCTCCTCCTGGCCCTGCTCCGCTAGGCCCTTCTACCCTGGGCTCCGCTACCGTTGAGCCCTGCTCCCCTGTCCTAATCCCTCACGCCCCACTACCTTTGGGCTCTGCTCCTAATAGCCCTGCTCTCCTGGGCCCTGCTCCCCAGATCCTCCTGTCCTTTGGCCCTGTTCCCCTGGGCCCTATTCCCTCCAGTCCTATTCCACTTGGCACTTCTTCCCCTGGGCCCTGCTCCCCATGGGCCAAGGTTCCCCAAACCCTTATCCCCTTGTTCTCTGATTCTCCTGGGTTCTGCTTCAGCTGGCCCTGCTCCCTATTGCCCTGCTTCCCTGGGCCTCCTCCCCTGGGACCTGCTATCCCTGGTACTGCTCTCACTGGGCCGTTGTCCCCCTTGCCCTTTTCTCCCTGGCTATGTTCCCCTCAACCCTACTCCTCTGGTAACTTCTTTCTCTGGCCCTACTCCCTGTAGGCACTGTTCCCCTTAGCCCTGCTCTCCTGGGCTCTGCACCCCCTGGTCCTCCTCTCCCGGGCAGGGCAATAGGGAACAGGGTCAGGGGAAGCTGAACCCAGGAGAAGCAGGGAACAGAGGGATTAGGGCCTTTGGGAGCTGGGCCCATGGGGAGCAGGGCCCAGGGGAAGAAGGGCCCAGGGGAACAGGACTGGAGGGAATAAGGCACAAGGGAACAGGGCCAGGGTGAACAGGGCCTAAGGACAGGAGGATCTGGGGAGCATGGCCCAGGAGAGTAGGGCTAGTATGAGCACACCCCACAGGGAGTGTGGACTGAGGGAGCAGGGACAGGGAAGCAGGGCTCAAGGGAAGCAGAGCCCAGGGAGTAGAAGGGCCTAGCAGAGCAGGGCGGGGAGGATCAGGGCCCAGGGGTAGCAGTACCAGAGGAGCACAGACCAGGGGAGCAGGGACAGGGAGAATCAGGGCCCATGGGAGCACGCCAGGGGGAATAGGACCAAGGAGAGCAGGTCCATGGTCGTAGGACCCAAGGAAACAGGACTGGGGGAGCAGGGCCCAGGGGAGATGGGCCAGTGGGAGCACGGCCTGGAGGAGAAGGACAACGTGGAGCAGGCTCCATAGAAAGGAGGCCTACGGGGAGAAAGGCCCAGGAGATCATGGCTAGAGGGAGAAGATCCCACAGGGAGTTGGGGCACGGGAAGCAAAACCAGGGTAGCAGGGACAATGGAGAGCAGGACCAGGGGGAGGAGGGACCAGGGGGAGCGGGGCACAGGGGAAACAGGGTCCAGGGAAGCAAAATTAGGGGGAGCAGGGCACAGAGAGCAGGTCCAGGGGTGAGCAGTGCCAGACGAGAAGGGCCAGGAGGAGCAGCGTCCAGGGGAGCAGGACCAGAGGGATCAGGTCTCAGGGGAGCAGGATCAGGAGGAACAGGTCCAGGGGGAGCAGGGCCAGTAGGAGAGGGGCCCAAGGAAGCAGGACCAGGGAGAGCAGGGCCAGGAAGTTGCAGTGCTCAGGGGGAACAGAGCCCAGGGGACCTGGGCACATGGGAGCTGGGCCAGGAGAAGCAGGTCCCAGGGGGAGCAGTACTAGGAAGAGCAGGTACCGAGGAAGCTGGCTCCGAGGAAGCAGTGCAAGGGACAGCAGGGCCAGGGACAGCAGGGTCCTAGGGTAAACAGGACGGGGGGAGCAGGGCCCAGGGGAGGAGGGCCAGGGGTAGCAGAGCCCAGTAGATCAGTGCTAGGGATAGCAGAGCCCGCAGAGAGTAGGGGCAGGGAGAGCAGTACAGGTGAGCAGGGCCCATGGGGAACAAGACCAGGGGAGCAGGATCCAGGCCGAGCAGGGCCTAGGGGGAGCAGGGCACAGGGAAAACAGGGCCAAGGGGGAGCAGAGCCCAAGAGCAGGACCAGGGGAGAGCGGGACCCAGTGAGCAGTGCCATGAGGAGCAGGGCCCAATGAGGAGAAGGGCCCAGCAGAGCAGGGACAGGAGAAAAAGGGCCCGGGGGGGCAGGGCCCAGGAGAGCAGGGCCCAGGGGAGCAGGGCCAAGGGGAGCAGGCCCAGAGATCAGGGCCCTGGGGAACAGAGTCAGGGGAGCAGGAACAGGGGAGCAGGACTGGAGGGAGTAAGGCCCAGGGGACAGGGCAAGGGTGGGCAGGGCTCAGGAGGAGCAGGTGGAGCAAGGTCCAGGGAGAGGAGTATTAGAGGACCAGTGATGAGGAGAGCAAGGCTAGGGGTGCAGAGCCCACAGGGAGTAGAGCCAGGAGGAGAAGGGCCAGGGGAGCAGGGCCCAAGCGGAAATGGGCCCAGGGAGAGCATTACCAGGGGGAGCAGGTCCTGGAAGAGCGGGCCACGGGGAAGTAGGGCAAGGGGGAGCTGGGATAGGGGGAGCAAGGCCCAAGAGAAGCAGGGAACAGGGGGAGAGGGCCCAGGGGAGCAGGGCCCATGCGGATCAAGACCAAGTGGAGCAGGGCCCAGGGGGGAAGTGTCCAGAGGAAGTAGGGTGCAGAGGAGCATGGCCCAGGGGAGCAGGGCCAGGGGAAGTTGGGCCCAGGAAAGCAGGGCCAGGTGAGCAGGGCCAGAGGGAATGGGGCCCGGGGAGGCAGGAACAGGGCGAGCAGGGCTAAGCGGGAGCAGGACTCAGGAAGAGGTGAGCCCAGTGGAGAGCAGGGCCAGGGAAAGCAGAGCCAGGAGGAGCAGGGCACAGGAGAATCAGAAATCAGGGAGAATAGGGTCCGGGGTATTACGAACCATGTGGGGCAAGACCATGGGGAGCAGAGCCCTCGGAGAGGAGAGCAGGACCTAGGGGGAGCAGGACCCAAAAGACGCAGGGTCAAAGGAAGCAGGGCCAGGGGAAGCAGGGCTGAGGAGGAGCAGGGCCCAGTGGCACAGGGCCAGGGGGTATAGGGCCAGGGGTTAGGTCCAGGAGGTGCCAGCCCCATGGGGAGCAGGGTCATGGCTATCAGGACCAAGTGGAGCAGGCCACAAGGAGAGCAGAACCAGGGGATTAGGGCCTGGGGAACAAGGGCTCAATGCAAGGGGAGCAGTCTCCCAGGAAATAAGGACCAGAGGGAGCAGGGCCAAATAGAGCAGGGCCCAGGGGAGCATGTTCAGGGGGAATACTGCCTGAGTGAGCAGGACCAGAGGGAGCATGGCCCAGGGGAGCAGGGCCACAGAGGAGCACAGCTCAGGGGAGTAGGGCCCAGAGGTGCAGAGCCAGGGGAAACAGGGCAAGGAGGAGCATGGCTAGGGGGATCAGGGTCCAGGAGAAGCAGAGAACAGGAATAGAAGGGTCTGGGGGAGCAGAGACTATGGGGAGCAATACCAGGGAACAGACCCAAGTGGGAAGGTCCCAGGGGTAATAAGGCACAGGGGAGAAGAGCCAAGGAGGAGTATGGCCCAGGGGAGCAGGCCCAAGACAAGATGGGACCAGAAGGACAGGGCCCATGGGGAGAAGGGCCAGGGGAAACAGGACACAAGGGGTGCAGGGCCCAGGGGTGCAGGCCAAGTCGGAGCGGGTTCCAGGTTGACCAAGGCGCAGGAGGAGCACAACCAGGGGGAGCAGGGCTGGAGGGAGTAGGGCCTAGGGGAGCAGAACAAGGGCCAGGTGGATCAGGGTCAAGGAAGAGGAGGCCCAAGGGGAGCAAGGCCGAGGAGAGCAGTCTAGGGAGTACAGAGCCCACACGAAGGAGGGCCAGAGGCAGTAGGGCCAATGGGGAACAGTATCAGTCGAGCATGGCCCGGGGGAGCAGGGCCATGGGGAGTGGGGCCAGGAGGAAAAGGGCCAAGGGTAGAAGGGCCCAGGGAGAGAAGTACATGGGGGTGCAGGGCCCCGGAGTTCAGGCCCAGGGAGCAGGTCCCATGGGGAGCAGTGTTTGGAGGTGCATGGCTCAGGGGCATGGTCTAGGGGGAGCAGAGCCCATAGGGAGTAGGGCCAGGGGGAGCAGAATCAGGGGTAGCTGAGTTTGGAGTAGCAGTGCACAGGGAAGCAGGGCCTAGGAGAGGAGGGCCAGCGGGGCCAGTTCCATAGGGAGTAGAGCCCAGGAAACAGGACCGGGGGAGCAAGGCCAAGGGGGTGGTAGGTCCAGGAAAGCAGGACCAGAGGGAGCAGGGCCCAGGGTAGGAGGGCCTAGAGGAGCAGAGCCAGGGGGAGCAGAGCCCAGGGGAGAATGCCAAGGGAAGCAAGGCTCAGAGAGCAGGGCCCAGGGGAGCAGGGCCTGGTGTGAAGGGCAAAGGGTTGCAGGACTGCGGGAAGTAGGGCTCAAGGGAGCAGGACCATGAGGAGCAGTATCCAGTAGGAGCAGGACCGACAGAGCAGGGCCCACGGAGAGGAGGACCAGGGGGTGCAGAGCCCAGGAGAGCAGGGCTAAGGGGAACAGTGCCTACAGGGAGTAGGGCCAGGGAAAGAAGTTACCAGAGGAGCAAGGCCCAGGGGAGCATAGCCAGGAAGAAAAGGGCAAGGGGGACAAGGGCCCAGTGAGAGCAGTACCAGGGATAGCAGGTTCCAGGGGAGGAGGGCCAGGGAAGCAGGGCAATAGGCAGCAGGGCCAGGGGAAGCAGAACCCAGGAGAAGCAGGGAACAGGGGGATTAGGGCCTGGGGGAGCTGGGCCCATGGGGAGCAGGGCCCAGGGGAAGAAGGGCCCCAGGGGAACAGGACTGGAGGGAATAGGGCCCAGGGGAACAGGGCCAGGGGGAAGAGGGCCAAAGGACAGGAGGGTCTGGGGAGCAGTGCCCAGGAGAGCAGGGCTAGTAGGAGCAGAGCCCAGGGGTAGCAGTACTAGAGGAGCACAGCCCAGGGGAGCAGGGACAGGGAGGGTCAGGGCCCAGGAGAGCAGGCCAAGGGGAATAGGACCAAGGAGAGTAGGTCCAGGGTCGGAGGGCCCAAGGAACAAGGACTGGGGGGAGCAGGGCTCAGGGGAGAAGGACCAGTGGGAGCTGGGCCCAGAAGGAGCAGGACCACGTGGAGCAGGCCCCATAGAAAGGAGGCCTACGGGGAGAAAGACCCAGGAGAGCATGGCTAGGAAGAGCAGATCCCACAGGGATTTG